>NW_027362764.1:190215168-190512668 GCF_046119375.1 Phyllobates terribilis | reverse complement strand
CTTTGGAGGGCCGCACAGCCCTCCATGTGCTCGCCAGAGGTAGCCTGACTGCCATTAGGTACCGAGATGAGATCCTCAGACCCCTTGTGAGACCATATGCTGGTTCGGTTGCCCCTGGGTTCCTCCTAATGCAGGACAATGCCAGACCTCATGTGGCTGGAGTGTGTCAGCAGTTCCTGCAAGATGAAGGCATTGAAGCTATGGACCGGCCCGCCCGTTCCCCAGACCTGAATCCGATTGAGCACATCTGGGACATCATGTCTCGCTCCATGCACCACAGCACCACAGACTGTCCAGGAGTTGGCGGATGCTTTAGTCCAGGTCTGGGAGGAGATCCCACAGGAGACCATCCGCAACCTCATCAGGCGCATGCCCAGGCGTTGTAGGGAGGTCATACAGGCACGTGGAGGCCACACACAATACGGAGCCTCATTTTGACTTGTTTTAAGGACATTACATCAAAGTTGGATCAGCCTGTAGTGTGTTTTTCCACTTTAATTTTGGGGGTGACTCCAAATCCAGGCCTCCATTGGTTAATAAATTTGATTTCCATTGATGATTTTTTTGTGTGATTTTGTTGTCAGCACATTCAACTTTGTACAGAACAAAGTATTCAATGAGAATATTTCATTCATTCTGATTTAAGATGTGTTATTTGAGTGTTCCCTTTATTTTTTTGAGCAGTGTATTTTTTTAATAAATGGGGGAAGGAAGGAATTTATCGAAGTGCTTTTTACAAATAAAGGACTTTTATGTGCTTCTTTCTTTTGACTATGGGGTTGGTAATGGGGGGTGTCTGACAGACGCCTATCGATTACTAATCCATGGGCTTGATGTCATCGGACATTACACAGCTGACATCAACCCCCATCCCATTACCCCAATTGCCAACGCACCAGGGCAATCAGAAAGAGCCAAGGCTAATGGTTTCGCCATTTCTGGGACCGCTGAGGGCTGGTCTTATTAGGCTGGGATGGGGCAAATATCCACGGCCCTTCCCAGCCTATTAATATCAGCTCCCAGCTGTCTGCTTTGCCTAAGCTGATTATTGAAAATGGGGGTCATTTTTTTTTTTTAAGGCCCCCCATTTTTAATACCCAGCAAAGGCAAAGCAGATAGATGGTGGCTGATATTAATAGGCTGGGAAGCCAAATGGATATTAGCATCTTCCCAGCATAATAATTCCAGCTCACAGCTGTCTGCCTTCCCTGGGCTGGTCATTAAAAACAAGGATGACCCCACATTGTTTTTTTTTTTAATTTATTTATTAACAAGTACAGCAAGCTACACACAAGGCACTGCTCCACTCCTCAACTTGGACCTCTGCCTTCTAGTTCAACATTATTATTTTTTAAAATTTTATTTTATTTATTTGTTTTATTTTACACACTTATATAGCACCATTAATTTCACAGCGCTTTACAGACATTATGGGCCCTGTCCCCATTGGGGCTCACAATTTAAATTCCCTATCAGTGTGTCTTTGGAATGTGGGAGGAAACCGGCGAACCTGGAGGAAACCCACGCAAACATGGGGAGAACATACAAACTCCTTGCCGATGTTGTCCTTGGTGGGATTTTAAGTCCTTTTCCTAACCACATTTGTTTGCAGGGCAGTTGTCCTGCTCTTACCCCCATTTTACTTTCTTTTGCAGCACTCTAGCCCTTACTACGACCATTTTACAACACCAAAGTTCGGGTCCCCATTGACTTATATGGGGTTAATTTCCTCGGTCAAGTTCAGGTACGCGAACCAAACTTTGGACACAAGTTTGGCCGAACCCGAACTTCCACGGGTTTGCTCATCCCTAGTCGAAGAGGGGAATGATAAATGCAGGGACAAAATACTAACTGTTTCTACATAGAGCAGAGAAAAGAGAAGAATTTACTGGCTAGAAAGGCAAAATGAGCAATTGTTAAGTACACAGTGCTATATGATATGATGATTAAACCCAAGACAGAAACAAAATGAACGTATACCCTGCTGTAAGTAAAAGCAATAGTGCATATAAATAACCTTTCATTATTTATATGCACTATTGCTTTTACTTACTGTATTTTTAAGACTATAAAATGCATTTTTTAACAAGAAAAAACTCTTGTTAAAAGGTGTGTTTGTCTTATAGTCCGGAGGCAGCTTCCTGTGATGGAGGAAAACGCTGACACTGCTTCTTCCCCGATCACGGAGAGAGCTGCTATCTCCCATCCTGCTCTGCACTAATCCTATGTGATCTGTGCAGAGCAGTTTGAGAAAGATTATCAACCAGAACTGGCTTCAGGAGCTGAGCAGCTGCAGGACCTTCTACACCAGTAATTCCAGGACCTTTCAGGTCATGCGACTCTTCTGCTGTGACCTCCATACAGTTCCCGATCAGGAACTTCTGGATATGGTAATGTATAGTGTGTGTATGTCTGTATGCAACTTTTGAAGACAAGAAAGAGGAACACATCATGCGGCTTGGCAAATTTTGGCCACACCCCAATCCACGCCCATTTTCCATTATCTTTCTCCCCCGGCAGGAGAAGTTGTCAGGGTCGCTGGTAATGAGGGACATTCAGCAGTCTGCAGGGCGTAGACCCAAATCCTGGACTGTCCGCTGTATCCAGGACGGTTGGGACTAGAGTTGAGCGGATGGATTCACGGGACTCCGGTCCAGCGTCCAGATCAATGATACCTGGCGGCTGGACAGGAGGCTGAGAATCTCTAATCTTCCGGTGTCCCCGGCGGTTTTTGATCACCCAGGGCAGCGCGATGTCATCTGTGCATCCTGCTCATCTCTAGATGAGACCTGTGGATTATTTTTTGTTCCCTCATTCACAGTCAGGGCCGCCAGAACTTTTCTCATCTTTATATAGCGTCACTATATGACATCTGGCTTTTTTGTGCCTGTAAGGCCATGTTCACATGTTGCAGAAATACTGTGTTTTTTGTTTTCAGAAGATGTCTGCACCAAACTCTACAATAACAATCTTCTCTTCTTTTTTGTTAAAGTAGTTTTTGTTAAGGATTTTTTACATAAATGAGGTAAAGAAAAAGGGGGGAGACATATTATAAATATACAGTAATATAAAAGCAAACGAGCAAAATTTAAAAGCAAAATTTAAAGGGATGAAAGATCTAGGCAAACTATAGGGTTATGGATGAGAAGTTGGAAGGAAAAATATGGTTTAATGTGGAAAAAAGAAAAAATTAAAGGGATAGAAGGTAAATGAAAAAGATTGGTATGTACAGGATAGGCGAGGGAAAGGGTTACGACACACATATAAGATACCTCTTAATTGTTGTATATGCAAGGTAGGAGGGGAAGAAAAGGAATGGGGTAGGAAAGTATAGGGAAAGGAAGAACACCTGTAAAACAGATAGACAGGATTATAGAGAAATACTAACCTTTAAATAATGTAAAATACTGTTTGTTGAATTCTAATAGCCGACGCAGTTCTCATGAAATCATATCCACTTTTCTTGTACAGTTAAACACAGCAGAATGTTTGCAAAAAAAGCAGAAAATACACAGCATTTACGCTACATGTGAACAAGGTGTAAATTTCGAAGCCAAGTGGATGGGATTCCATTAAATCTCCGCTCTGGTCTGAAGACGCTGCTGAACTCTGCAGTTTTGGTTCATTTTTCCTCTATAGGCTTCTTCTGAAAAAAAGGCATGAAGAAAAAAAATGCCCTTGCATTTTTAAGCGCAGAATCAAAGCTTTTCTGTAGTATTAAAAAACGTTAAAAACTCTGCTTCATATCTACCCCAAAATCGCATCAAATAAGTGGGAAAATGCATAAAAGAAACGCAGTAATCAGAGAAGATTGTTACTGTGTCGTGTGGTGCGGACACCTGCAGAAAGAACGCAGCATTTACGCTACGTGTGAACACTGCATCAGCATTACAGTTTTATTAAAAAATTTTATTGGTTTAATAGAGAAAAATATAAATTATGCTATTTTCTTTTACGTCATTTATCGATCCCCTTAAATAATCTGACCACTATGTTGTGCGGGTTGTTACGATTTCAGGGACACCAAATATGTCCGTGCGTGTTATTTGTGATGTTCATTATTTAAAAATGACTTTTTTTCATTATCAAGTGTTTTTCATTATTAGTTTTTTAGTAATTTTATAAGATGAAAAAATTTCTTATTCTCCACGTAGAATAAAAATACATACATTGCACTCAGCAGTCCATTTCTATCAGTACAAACTGCCTATAATCAGATCCTGCACTAAAGATCAAGTAAACCAAATTCTCCTTATTACAGCACTTGAGCTTGTGGCTCAGCACAATAAAGCTTCCATCTATGTGTAATGTGAAGGTTGTGGGTTCAAGACCAGGGTGAACTCCAAAAAAAAAAAAATAATTTGTAATTGCTTATTATTTTTACTAGTATTAAGGTACTTTCCCACGATCAGGAAGAGCAGCGCTTTGGACGCATCGTATTGTTGCATCCGGTCACGCAGGTAAATCCACGTGTTCCTTGTACCATGTGGATTTACAGCATCTAATACATTCAATTGTGGAGATTTCTGTAGCTTAGACCAGCGTCTCCACAACAGAAATTAACATGCTGTGGCTTGTAAATTCGCACCGCCAGTGAGTTTACACAGCATCAAATAAAAGCACAATGGGCATGGGATTTTTATAAATCCATCCTCTTTGTGTAGAATGCAGCGTTTTGGACGCAGCGCAGGTGAGCTGCGTCCAAACCGCTGCTCTTCCTGATTGTGGACTTCTAGCCTTATAGGAACAAAATAAATATTTTTCTTCACCTCCATGTAGAGGCACCATAAAAATGCATTGTTATATACAATGGATTGCTATGGAAATGTATAATCTGCTTCTAGATGCATTTCCTGCAATGTAGAGTCAAGATATCCAAATTCTACTCTATCTCATTATGGGCTGTAGCTCTGTGGTTAGAGCAGCAGCCTGTGAATATTGGAGTGCACATTGGTATCACACTGTGATGTGAGTTTGAGACCCGATGGGAGGAGGTGAATACATAATTTATGCACTAAGATGAGATGAGCGCCCCGCTCACGAGGAGGAGCTATGGAACGTCGGAGAGGTGAGTTTAAATAGAAGCCGGGAGAACAGCTGTGCTGTGATGGGACAGTCTCGCCGAATACGGGACGGTTGGGAGCTATGTATATGTGCATGTAGCAGAGCTGTGTGTATGTCTATATGTGCATGCAGCAGAGCTGTGTTGTATGTATAACACTGCAGAGAGACACAGATTTATGACCTCCCTATTCTACCCTATTACATTAAGTGAGGGATGTTTTAATTAATAGGAAAAAATGTTTTTCCTATTTTCTGCTGTCTAATCCTGGGGTGCGTCTTATGGTAAGGTGTGTTTTATAGTCCAAAAAATATGGTATTTCTTATAGCAGGGTATATGTTCATTTTGTTTCTTGTCTTGGTTTTTTTCTATTTAATGGCCAGTGTGAACATGCTCCTATTTTGCCTGCATACCAACTTATACTCCTGTTCATTTTTTTTGGGTTAAATAATATGATTGCGATATATTAAGAGGATAAAACTTTTATGGGAGTGCTTCTTTAATAATGTGTGTACAGGATTAAGATGTGCCTAACTCCTTAAAAGGCACACTCCTTTTAATGAATAAAGCACATCTTATCACAGACTCACCAGAAGTCAGACTGGAGTAACATTTCTTGTGCAAGTTACTCCACAACTTTTGATTAATTTATTGGGCAAGCTTCGCCACCCCTTGTTAGCAGAGCTGGACAATACTTGTGTGAAACTTGCAAATATTGCCGGATTTTTGCGCAACTCTCAAAGTGTTTTACGATATTTTGAATCAGTGCCATAGTTTAAACATCCGGCCGGGGACTAGAAGAATAGAAATAACTAGTTGACGGTTGACTTCTCCCAGCACCTTTCTAGGTGAGTGACAGGTTTCTTTCATGTGTGTAAACTGGGATAAGACCGGTCAGTCACCTGGAGCTTACAGTTCTGATGATATAGGGCTTTCTTTCTAAAATCTAGAATGAGGGGATGTGCGGCTTTTTGCCATAACTTTGGGGCACACTGATTTCACTTTTTACCTAATGACACAAATGTGATTCCTGCAGACATAAAGCCTTGACTTCTACTCTACTCTCACTAGTTTGATACTTATCCATCCATGAATTTTTCCCACCTCTGGGGAGATTGTTTATGATAGTCATATAATTCATTAGGATGAAACAACCACTTTACAAATTAATAACATGTGAATATGGTGTTATTGTCAATTCTTTCAGAGTTTTTACCCCATTCAAATGAATGGAAAAAAACGGACGTAAAAACGCATTAAAAACCTGCCAACCATGTTGTTTGGTGCAGAAAAATCTGCTGCTAATACTGAACATGTGCACATACCATTATATATCTCTGCATAGAGATTGGACAGGAGCACCGAAAGGGACCTTGGTTTATCCTCGGGATCCATTCCGACCTTCACCATCAATTAGACTTGCACTCCTTATGTGGAGGTTCTTGACAAATATTAAGGATAATTATCTCTCCCAACTAGTGCAGGAACCAACGAGAGGGAAGGCCGTGTTGGACTTAATATTGACTAATAGGCCTGATAGTCAACGGGATAAATAGTAAAATATCAATATTTGCAGATGACACAAAGTTATGTAAAACAATTAATACAAAAGAGGACAGTGCAGACCTACAGAGGGATTTGGATAAGCTGGGTAGGTGGAGCATTAAATGGCAAATGAGGTTTAACGAGGAGAAATGTAAGGTCATACATATGGGAAGGAAAAATGGAAGTCACCAGTACTCACTGAATGGGAAATCATTGGGGAATTCAGAGATGGAGAAGGACTTGGGCATCTTGATTGATAGCAAACTAAATTGGAGTGCCCAAAGTCAGGCCGCTGCTGTAAGGGCAAACAGGGTAATGGGATGTATCAGAAGAGGTATAGCTGCAAAGGATGACAACATTGTTCTTCCACTGTACAAAGCACTGGTCAGACCACACTTGGAATACTGTGCTCAGTTATGGGCCCCAATATATAGAAAGGATATAAATGAGCTTGAAAAGGTACAAAGGAGGGCAACAAAATTAATAAAGGGAATGGAGGGACTGCAATACCCAGAGAGGTTGGCAAAACTAGGACTATTCAGCCTGGAAAAGAGAAGGTTGAGGGGGGACATAATAAATGTGTACAAATATGTTAGGGGACAGTATAGAGATCTTGCCCGGGATTTGTTCAAAAGGAGGGATATTACGGTAACAAGAGGGCATTCACTAAGACTGGAAGAGAAAAGGTTTCAGCACCAGCATAGGAAGGGGTTCTTTACGGTAAGAGCAGTGAGAATATGGAATTCACTGAGTGAGGAGACGGTAATGTCGGATTCACTAAACCAGTTCAAGCGGGGACTGGATGCATTTCTAGATACCAGGCAGATTTCAGCATATACTTAAAAATAAAATAGTAGGTTGATACAGGGATTTATTCTGACTGCTGGTTTCAGAGTCGGGAGGGAATTTTTCCTCAGGTGAAGATTGGCTAAATCGTTTGGGGTTTTTGCCCTCCTCTGGATCAACTTTAGCAATTACAGAGCTAACAGGTCGAACTTGATGGACGCAAGTCTTTATTCGGCTTTACAAACTATGTTACTATGTAACATTAGAACATGGGAAAATCAATTTAAAGGCTATCTTTGTTATAAATGTTATACATTTGTTCTAAAATAACTGTCAGTATTAATATTTTTTGCAGAATTTATCTGCAACACGCTTCCCCCGCCTCCCCTCCACAAGCAATCTTGCGAAACAGTGAAGTAGCTGTCACGAGCTGTTCTCCTGACTACTGATTGGGTGTACACTAGAGAAGGAGTGGTGTGCACACTTGGGGTACACTAGAGCAGGGTTCCCCAACTCCAGTCCTCAAGGCCCACCAACAGATCATGTTTTCAGGATTTCCTTAGTATTGCTCGGGATAATTATATCACCTGCACAGGCAATATTTCCATCACCTGTGTAATAGTAAGGAAATCCTGAAAACATGACCTGTTGGTGGGCCTTGAGGACTGGAGTTGGGGAACCCTGCACTAGGGAAGAAGTGGTGTGCGCACTAGGGGTACACTAGAGAAGGAGTGATGTACTGACTGGGGGTACACTGGAGAAGGAGTGGAGTACTGGATGGGGGTACACTGGAGAAGGAGTGGTGTACTGGATGGGGGTACACTGGAGAAGGAGTGGTGTACTGACTGGGGTACACTGGAGAAGGAGTGGTGTACTGACTGGGGGTACACTGGAGAAGGAGTGGTGTACTGACTGGGGGTACACTGGAGAAGGGGTGGTGTACTGACTGGGGGTACACTGGAGAAGGGGTGGTGTACTGACTGGGGGTACACTGGAGAAGGGGTGGTGTACTGACTGGGGGTACACTGGAGAAGGGGTGGTGTACTGACTTGGGGTGCACTGGAGAAGCAGTGGTGTGCTGACGGGGTACACTGGAGAAGCGGTGGTGTGCTGACTGGGGGTACACTGGAGAAGCAGTGGTGTGCTGACTGGGGGTACACTGGAGAAGCAGTGGTGTACTGACTGGGGGTACACTGGAGAAGCAGTGGTGTGCTGACTGGGGGTACACTGGAGAAGGAGTGTAAAGGACAAGTGCTATTTCTTCAGAACTGCCCAACTAATAGATGTAATATTGCAGTGCTCACCGTATATAGGTGCTAAACGTCCTGTGTGAGTAATAGTGGGCGACATGTGAACGTGGCACTTATTTGTGCGTTAGTTTTGTGGCGTTTGATTACTAGTCGTAAGTGAATGGCTACAGACCATATTGCAGAAAGAATATGCACAGCTTTTCATAACTCACTGGATGAAAACATCCATAAACCCTAGAGCCAAGGAGATTGGGCTGAGAGCAGTGAGCCGTCACCGAGAATAATGGGCCAAGCAGGGAAATAATTGAAATGAACTGTTCGGTGCTTTGTTTTCCCACTTTAGTTTCCTTTTTATCCTGTAATCTATAAATCGCCATAGAGGAGGGCTTTTGACTGTGTAGAATATTAAACAATTTGGGTTGGAGGGAAATGTGGCAGGAGACAAGCGGCTTGTGGGGGAAACGAGGTGACTTAATTATTCAAGTGACTTAAATCGATCACACACTTGCGCTGCCTGCGTTGCTTCATTTTCTCACATTTTTGCCTGCAGACTTTGTTTGATAACCAGAACAATGCATCAGCTAAGGAAGAAGGAGAAAGTCACAGCAATAACAAGAATGACTCCAAGAAGATGTCCGTGGAGAGGGTTTATCAGAAGAAAACACAACTGGAGCACATCCTCCTCCGTCCTGACACCTACATCGGATCAGTGGAGCCTGTTACTCAGGTGATTTTTTTTTTTTTTTTTAAACATTGTGATAAGATGCCACGTTTTTCTTCTTCTTTTTTTTTTTTTTTCCAGTTTTTAAAGCCCGCCTAAGGACCTTAGAAGCAGTTATTCCCATCTCAACAATGAAAGATAGACATTGGGAAAACCTTTTAACACCTTATTTAATTTTTGTATGTTTTTTCCTAGGGTTGTTAACCCTTTTTTTATGCCCTTGAATCTTGTCAAGTAGTCTAAAATTGTTTATCTGTTTCTTAGTTCAGTACAGAAAAGCTGCATAAAGGCGTTATCCCACCAGGACAACTCTAGTCCATGTGCCCGATGGGACATTGTAGATGGTGGATGCCCCACGCGGGATCCCTATCTATGAGTAACAAAACCACAGCCCTTCAACCAATTGTATCTGCCTCTGGCAAACTTAGAAAATAGTAGACTGTTGTGCCCCTCTGAAAAGACAGACACCGCCAGAAAGGAGGGAAAAGAGTGCACAACATTTCATTCTTTGGAACCTGATTGTCTTGTTTAACTCGATGGCTTTGTCAGGGGCACATCGGACACCCATTTTTTTGGGATTCAGATAGAGACATGAACTCACTGCACAACGCATTGTGACCAGCCCACTATAGTAATTCACCGCTACCTGCCCATTGAGTGCCACCGATGCCAATGTGTTAGCCTTTTTGAGTCTCAAATAATAATAATAAGTTAAACCTATTTTTGTGCATTCCTTTTATACACAGATGAAACCGTTCTGGAAATCTTATTTAGTAATGTATTTTAAATAAACATTACAATGTGTACAGACTTATCCAGCTACTATTGGTTGTTTAGTATGTTAACTACTAGTTTAACAAAGGCATTCAAAAGCTATGTTCACATGTTACATTTTTTGCAGATTTTTTAGCAACTAAAATCTGCTCTTTTGGCAGTAAAAGCTTTTTTAGCCTGTTTTTCGGTGTGGATTACGTGTGTGATTTGTCTACAGTACATGTTTAATACAGTTAATTTGATTAATCAAAAACACTTAGTTGAGTTTTTGCACTCTCATTACTTTCTTTGGGTGAAAAACTGCAAAAACGCTGAAGAATATAGCCTATGCAGATTTAAAAAATGCTGCAGTTTTCCAATTGTATTAAGCCAGGAAAAATAATAAATAAGCTGAATGATATTTCTGAAATCTCATAGTTTTTGCTGATTTTGTTAAAAGCAGCTTTTAATTTGCATAAAACAGAAGCAAAACGCAACGTGTAAACATGACCAAAGAGATATTTGACAAATGCAGCCAGTGACCGGCCTCTTTATTTTGTCATCACGTTGTCTTATATGTTGTAATGAAGCTTGTCACCCAGCTTTCTTAAAAACAGATATCTATGCTGCTTAACTACAATTTATGGTAACATGACTAGGGGCAAATTTAGGTCTTCTATTTTTTGGATTTTAATTAGTTGAGAAAATTATCAAACCAATATTTTAGTAATTATTTCTATTAGTAGGATGCATCCACAATCCATTGTAGGGCCACGTCTGTCCTGCTTCATTGGTCAATAATACGAAGGGAAAATGACCTGGGGTAAACATTTGTGGAGGGGGTTCAGTACCTGAGCTCTCTCCACACACTTACGGTAGATGCTGGCTATTTTACATAGCCAGCATTTGGTTCTAACAGCAGCATCCAGAGTTCAGCTCTGATTGCTGCTTTTTAATAATTTAAATGCCGCTGTCGGTACTTGACAGCGGCAATTAATTGCTGCACTTATGTGTTACCATGGCAGTTGGAAGCCTGAAAGGCCCCTGTCGCCCCCATCTTTGTACTCTTGTGAAGCTCAGCCATGGACTGAGCTTCATTGGAGACAGCAGTATATAGTATAATCGTTCAGACAATCGCAAGTTCAAATCCCCTAAGAAGATTAACAAAAAAAAGAAGTGAATTAAAAAAAATATATATATATACAGTACAGACCAAAATTTTGGACACACCTTCTCATTTAAAGATTTTTCTGTATTTTCATGACTTTGAAAATTGTACATTCACACTGAAGGCATCAAAACTATGAATTAAAACATGTGCAATTATATACTTAACAAAAAAGTGTGAAACAACTGAAAATATGTCATGTTCTTGGTTCTTCAAAGTAGCCACCTTCTGCTTTGATGACTGCTTTGCACATTCTTGGCATTCTCTTGATGAGCTTCAAGAGGTAGTCACCGGAAATGGTTTTCACTTCACAGGTGTGCCCTGTTAGGTTTAATAAGTGGGATTTCTTGCCTTATAAATGGGGTTGGGACCATCAGTTGTGTTGTGCAGAAGTCAGGTGGATACACAGCTGATAGTCCTACTGAATAGACTGTTAGAATTTGTATTATGGCAAGAAAAAAGCAGCTAAGTAAAGAAAAACGAGTGGCCATCATTACTTTAAGAAATGAAGGTCAGTCAGTCCGAGAAATTGGGAAACTTTGAAAGTGTCCCCAAGTGCAGTTGCAAAAACCATCAAGCGCTACAAAGAAACTGGCTCACATGAGGACCGTCCCAGGAAAGGAAGACCAAGAGTCACCTCTGCTTCTGAGGATAAGTTTATCCGAGTCACCAGCCTCAGAAATCGCAGGTTAACAGCAGCTCAGATTAGAGACCAGGTCAATGCCACACAGAGTTCTAGCAGCAGACACATCTCTACAACAACTGTTAAGAGGAGACTTTGTGCCGCCGGCCTTCATGGTAAAATAGCTGCTAGGAAACCACTGCTAAGGACAGGCAACAAGCAGAAGAGACTTGTTTGGGCTAAAGAACACAAGGAATGGACATTAGACCAGTGGAAATCTGTGCTTTGGTCTGATGAGTCCAAATTTGAGATCTTTGGTTCCAACCACCGTGTCTTTGTGCGACGCAGAAAAGGTGAACGGATGGACTCTACATGCCTGGTTCCCACCGTGAAGCATGGAGGAGAAGGTGTGATGGTGTGGGGGTGCTTTGCTGGTGACACTGTTGGGGATTTATTCAAAATTGAATGCATACTGAACCAGCATGGCTACCACAGCATCTTGCAGCGGCATGCTATTCCATCCGGTTTGCGTTTAGTTGGACCATCATTTAATTTTCAACAGGACAATGACCCCAAACACACCTCCAGGCTGTGTAAGGGCTATTTGACCAAGAAGGAGAGTAATGGGGTGCTACGCCAGATGACCTGGCCTCCACAGTCACCAGGCCTGTACCCAATCGAGATTGTTTGGGGTGAGCTGGACCGCAGAGTGAAGGCAAAAGGGTCAACAAGTGCTAAGCATCTCTGGGAACTCCTTCAAGATTGTTGGAAGACCATTTCTGGTGACTACCTCTTGAAACTCATCAAGAGAATGCCAAGAGGGTGCAAAGCAGTCATCAATGCAAAAGGTGGCTACTTTGAAGAACCTAGAATATAAGACATGTTTTCAGTTGTTTCACACTTTTTTGTTAAGTATATAATTCCACATGTGTTAATTCATAGTTTTGATGCCTTCAGTGTGAAAGTACAATTTTCATAGTCATGAAAATACAGAAAAATCTTTAAATGAGAAGGTGTGTCCAAACTTTTGGTCTGTACTGTGTATATATATGAATCACTTCCCTTTCCCATATTTTTTTTTTAAAAAAAACACCTAAAAATCAAAACACCGAAATTGTTGTATTTCAGGCACCACACCTACCTAAAAAAAAAGTAATGAAATCCTAAATAGTATGTCTCCAGCTTGGAATCAATAAAGCTCCTCCGACAGAAGAATAAAAATGAAACGGGTCTTGGAAAATAGTACCACGATTTTTTTTCCCCCACAAACTTCATAAAATTTTTTTCCCAACTTAAGCAAAAAAGAAAATCTATACAAGTTTGGTACAACATCTTCTACACAATGAATAACCTAAAACCTATGATCGATGTGCATTTTTTTTCACCAGTTCATTCCACTTGGAATTTTTCTTTCCCATTTTCCAGTATCTTGTTTAGTAAAAGTGTAAATTACGACGACTCTTGCCCTCATACGGCTATGTCACCAAAAAAATAAAAAGGTTATGGCTCTAAGAATAAAGGGAAGAAAAACACAAATGTAAAATATAGTAAATTTCCCAAACACTCTGTAATCCTGCAGCCTCAACGAGTCCTTCTGATATCGTAATATAAATCCGTCGTAAAGATACAATTGCTCAATGCTTCCGTATATTCATTAGCGACATTGGTACTGCATTAAAGGGTTGTTTGGATACCGCAGAATTGATGTCCCTCAAAGTAAGAACCTTCTAAAGCATTAAGTGAAATATATATAATTTGTTTTCTCTGTGGGGTGCTTTATGATTTTATTGGGAATGAGCTGCAATTTTATGAGTTGTAGTCATTAGGCCGTCAATGAAGGGAACTGCCACCTGAGTCTTAGAGTTAGAGGAGAAGCTTCATATACTCTAAAAGATATTGGATAGTCTGTAATATCTCTGAATTATTATGTAAATGCATGATGTTCCTTCGTAGAGACCCATAAGGACACGACATGTGTGATCAGTCCCTCATACAATCTGTAGAACATTATAGGTGTCGTATTTTTTACTGTTCACACAATAAAATGCCATTGTTGCCCCGTGTAGAGGAATGTTGCTGTTTGACTTTAATTTATCCAATTCTATATTTAGGCAATGTGGGTTTATGATGAAGACATTGGGATGAACTGCCGGGACATTACCTTTGTACCAGGATTGTATAAAATATTTGATGAAATTCTAGGTGAGTTGTGTAATTGGATTGTAGAGCTCTATGTATGACGTCTACATGGTAACACAAAGATGAAAATGCTATTCTTACTGTAATTTAAATTGTCAAGTTTAGAAGTCCCAATTTCCTGTTTTGCAATATTTTAGGTTTGGTGGCGTATATAATTACAATGTGAGCTTTACTTGCCCTCCTTGATCCAGCGTAGCCTCTTCACCTATGCTACCTGAGCTCAGGGCTGATGTTGTCTATGACCGTATGACAGCTGACCCGCTCAGACACGTCACAGCTGCAATCAGGTCATCAAAGTATGAAACTGGCAAAGACGCAGTGCTGGACCTGGAAAATGTAAACCACCCCGCCCCCCCAAAAAGCTCAGTTTGTTATTTTATAAGTCACTGAACATATGGGCTAAGATATTTCTGAATTGACAACCCCTGTAAAGAGAACGTGTCACTTGCTCCAAAAATTCGTCAAACATCTTGTTAAAATCCCTGATCTCCCCTGATTCTGACTCTCTTTTCTGTTTTGCGATGCATCGGTGAATTGCAGAGATATTCACATTTGTTTCTTTTGGAGCGCAGCATGTGAAATCTCTACTTTGCAATCCAGCTAGGAGTTTCTTCACAGTTTTTTCTGGGGTCGTGCTCTATAAACCATTAATCCCTGATGCTGCCAATCGTAGCTCGGCAACTGATCTTGCAGTCTATCAGTCTCAAATGCTGCCGAGCTGTGACTCGCAGCGTCTGTGAGGGAGGGGTTAAAAGCTCATAACCCTAAAGAGGACTCTGAAGAAACGCTCCAAAATAAGGAAATGTGAATATCTCTGCAATGGAGTGACGCAGAACAAAACGGAAAAGAACCACAAAATCAGCAGAGCTCAGGGATTTTTACGATATATTTAAGTAAATGTTTTGAGCAAGGGACAGGTTCTCTTTTAATAGAAGGGTGTCTGTCCTGTATTTAGGATCCTCTTCTCTTGCTCAGAATAGAGTATTGTTACATAGTGTCTCTTGCTCTTGAGGACTTGTCTTTTCCTACTACACAAACAACTCAATTAATTGAATGATCTTTGGTGATGCTGCTGAACACTTTCTTACTTTTAGGTTTTCCCTCAGATAACAGCCCATCGCTTGAGCTCCCAGTAGGGTGCACCTTTTTGATTTGTTTGTTTCAGTAGACCCTTCAAACTAGTAGAAATTGTCCAAAATAGAGATCTCCTGTAATTTGTCACAGAAATATTAATATTCCTTCCATATTTGCACTCTTAGGTCCCGTCTCCTTTGACTTTGCATATCTTCTAAGGGTAATAATGGCAGCTCCAAATTAATACAGGAAATACCAATGACCATATAACTGGTAGTTCACATCTGTGCTGCTGCAGATATAAGATATGAGCGATACTTGCTACATTTAACATGATGCTTTCCTCTTTTCTGATCAGTCTAATATTGCAAATTAAAAGGTAAAAAATAATATTCAATAATTCTCCTTCTGTGTGTGGGAGGAAATGGTTGAATATAAGCATACCATGATTATAGCTGCCCAATATTTCTCCCGATTCCCCTGTAATCATGCACATACTGTGGGGTTGCATGAAGCCTGTCCAGGCATCCGTACTTCTGTAAATATACAGTACAGACCAAAAGTTTGGACACACCTTCTCATTTAAAGATTTTTCTGTATTTTCATGACTATGAAAATTGTACATTCACACTGAAGGCATCAAAACTATGAATTAACACATGTGGAATTATATACTTAACAAAAAAGTGTGAAACAACTGAAAATATGTCTTATATTCTAGGTTCTTCAAAGTAGCCACCTTTTGCTTTGATGACTGCTTTGCACACTCTTGGCATTCTCTTGATGAGCTTCAAGAGGTAGTCACCAGAAATGGTCTTCCAACTATCTTGAAGGAGTTCCCAGAGATGCTTAGCACTTGTTGGCCCTTTTGCCTTCACTCTGCGGTCCAGCTCACCCCAAACCATCTCGATTGGGTTCAGGTTCGGTGACTGTGGAGGCCAGGTCATCTGGCGTAGCACCCCATCACTCTCCTTCTTAATCAAATAGTCCTTACACAGCCTGGAGGTGTGTTTGGGGTCATTGTCCTGTTGAAAAATAAATGATGGTCCAACTAAACGCAAACCGGATGGAATAGCATGCCGCTGCAAGATGCTGTGGTAGCCATGCTGGTTCAGTATGCCTTCAATTTTGAATAAATCCCCAACAGTGTCACCAGGAAAGCACCCCCACACCATCACACCTCCTCCTCCATGCTTCACAGTGGGAACCAGGCATGTAGAGTCCATCCGTTCACCTTTTCTGCGTCTCACAAAGACACGGTGGTTGGAACCAAAGATCTCAAATTTGGACTCATCAGACCAAAGCACAGATTTCCACTGGTCTAATTTCCATTCCTTGTGTTCTTTAGCCCAAACAAGTCTCTTCTGCTAGTTGCCTGATGTTAGCAGTGGTTTCCTAGCAGCTATTTTACCATGAAGGCCTGCTGCACAAAGTCTCCTCTTAACAGTTGTTGTAGAGATGTGTCTGCTGCTAGAACTCTGTGTGGCATTGACCTGGTCTCTAATCTGAGCTGCTGTTAACCTGCGATTTCTGAGGCTGGTGACTCGGATAAACTTATCCTCAGAAGCAGAGGTGACTCTTGGTCTTCCTTTCCTGGGGCGGTCCTCATGTGAGCCAGTTTCTTTGTAGCGCTTGATGGTTTTTTCAACTGCACTTGGGGACACTTTAAAAGTTTGCCCAATTTTTCAGACTGACTGACCTTCATTTCTTAAAGTAATGATGGCCACTCGGTTTTCTTTACTTAGCTGCTTTTTTCTTGCCATAATACAAATTCTAACAGTCTATTCAGTAGGACTATCAGCTGTGTATCCACCTGACTTCTGCACAACACAACTGATGGTCCCATTCCCATTTATATGGCAAGAAATCCCACTTATTAAACCTGACAGGGCACACCTGTGAAGTGAAAACCATTTCCGGTGACAACCTCTTCAAGCTCATCAAGAGAATGCCAAGAGTGTGCAAAGCAGTCATCAAAGCAAAAGGTGGCTACTTTGAAGAACCTAGAATATAAGACATATTTTCAGTTGTTTCACACTTTTTTGTTAAGTATATAATTCCACATGTGTTAATTCATAGTTTTGATGCTTTCAGTGTGAATGTACAATTTTCAAAGTCATGAAAATTCAGAAAAATCTTTAAATGAGAAGGTGTGTCCAAACTTTTGGTCTGTACTGTACTTGAGACCATTGTTCTCCTTATTATAATCACAGGGACCCCTGTAGCAGTATATAATACCATTTACTTAATATGCCATAAAGCTAGACTGCTGTACACATTTTAGCAATATTACTTGAATGCCAAGAAGCGCGTCGGCTTTTAATGAGCAGTATTTACTGCATGCTCATTTTCTTGGTTGGCTTGAAACAAATTTTCTTTTCATTTTACAGTCAATGC
Organism: Phyllobates terribilis; assembly: GCF_046119375.1. Lineage (NCBI taxonomy): Eukaryota > Metazoa > Chordata > Amphibia > Anura > Dendrobatidae > Phyllobates > Phyllobates terribilis. The sequence goes on along the minus strand of NW_027362764.1, from coordinate 190,495,091 downwards.
AGCCGACAATAAGCAGAGGGATAAAAACATGAGTTGCATTAAAATTTCTGTTGATCCGTAAGTAAAAAAAAATATGCTTCATATAATTAATGTTGTTTCTCTATGTTCAACTGTGATAGTGGTTTTTAATAGTCAATATTGCCTGGACCCAGAAGAACCTTTATTATTTTAATAGATTTTATGTTTCATATTTTTACCCAAATAAATGTTTGTATAATGTTTGTCTTTATCTTTACAGACAATTCAGTTCCTAGCTTTTGTCTAGTTGTTAGAAGTAGTGTTGAGCGAGTATGTTCTATTAACCCTTTCGCTGAGTATGCTCGGGCCGAGCTCCGAGTATTTACAGCTGCTCGGTGATAAGGTTAAATCGCTCCCGTGTGCATGATTTGCGACTGTTTGACAGTTTTATTACATGAGAGGAATGTCTATTTCTTACACATTCCTCCCATGTAATAAAGCTGTCAAACAGTTGCAAATCATGCACACGGGAGCGATTCAACCTCATCACCGAGCAGCTGTAAATACTCGGAGCTCGGCCCGAGCATACTCGGAACAGAACATACTCGCTCAAGCATAGTTAGAAGGTTATTCCCAAAATCACAATGTGGTAATGTTTAAAATAATGTAATATGGAGTTTGTGCCCTTATAACTCCATTTTAAATCTCCCTTGTTTTGCACATATCACACCTTTCTCAAATGCTTTGTCAGGGGTATTTGTGAAACGCGCGTCGGGTGTTTGGTGGGTGAGCATATTATTAATTATGTTATTTAATTCTTACCTTTGATTGTTTGTGGGATATACTTATCTACATTTTATTGGGCATTGTCTCTGTGTGTATGTCCATATACCCAAATACTATTGAATATTGACTTGTATATACCCATAGGTCAATTCCCAACAAGTATACATAAAGATATAAATCTCAATACCGTGAAATACTGATTCTTATACATGTTTTGTCATTTTTTGCTACATGTATGTTATACAATGCATTGACTCTGCTCTATACTTTCTCGGGTTTCCCACAATTACTCACCCACCAATTTTAATACATTTTTGTCTGTATTGCTGGGATTAGTTGTACCTGTTGTTCTTATGAATTGTATTTAATAAAGATTATGATATTTTAATATATTGGATTGATTATTTCCGTCCTGACACTTTTTTTTTTCCCTAAACTCAACAGAGCAGCATTTGCAGTTTCACATCACTGGTCTGTCATCAGCAATCAATAAACACAATTCTGCACTGCATAGTAATTACAAGCTGCATTGTGGAAGAATGCAGTAGTGTTGAGCTCTGCTACAAATCAGCTAGCAATGATGTAAAACTGCATAATGATGTAGATGGCTGAAGGTAATATTGGCTAAGCAGGGTACAGGAACAGAGAGTGCACAGATGGGTAAAATGAACGCAAATCGGTGAGGCTAGTCAGAATCAAACAGAGGAGTGAGGAAGGGGTCTGCAGCATTACGGAGAAGCAAGATGCTGCTGGGAAATATAGTTTTAGCAGATAAAAATAGGACCGCCCATTTTGCTATGTGAAGCTGAATGCACCGAGGGGCAGATAGATGAAAAAAGACAACGGTACAAGAGAGAAACTTTATGGTGGCCTTAATTTCTATATTTTCTCAATAAGTAGGTATTAACAGGGCTTTGCAAAAAATAATAAGATTCTGGGAATAGCTCTTTAAAGGGACTCCTGATTCCAGGCATCTTGTGTGGCATCTTCCAACAATTACCCAACAGTCGTAAAGAGCAAATCTGGGGTGTATTACTGCAAAACTAGTTACATCTGCCATTCAGCAGTCTAGAACACCTGGCTGGCAGTCCTTGTGGCAGTTTTACAAGGAGAGATGCAGCTAACAAATTGACCAATAAAACTTAAAGGGAACCTGTCACCAGAAAAAAAACACTATTATCCTGCAGATATGGAGTAAATATGCAGGTTAATAGCGTTACAAGCCTGCCCTGCGCCTGCTCATAGCCAAACACTGCGGGAAGAAAAGGAACTTTGTTCTCCCCGGCAGCGTTCCGGTTTCAGTCACGGGGCGGCTATAACCACTACAACTCCCATAGTAGAATGACTATTCTGCTTCATTCTCTCAATCTGCCCTCCATGACATTGCAGTGTATGGTAGAATGACAGAGGTTTGGGCATTAGAGCAATGCGCAGACCAGGGGGAATCCTAGGAAGCCGAGCCGATCACAAGATGATAGACGGCGCACATATGAAGAAGAGAAGGCATACAAAAATAAAGTCTTTCGATGCATACTAACTTTCAAATCAGTAAGTATCGATCTAAAACAAGTAAACATAGAAATAAATTAAATATCACTAAAAGGAGGAGCTGAATGATAGGTTCTCTTTAAGTATTCTTATCAATTGCATCTTTTGTGTTTATGAATTTATTTAGTTACGTTTTTTGGTTTTCACCCAGTCGTTTGTCCTCATAAATACATTCCATAGGAGAACCCTCTACGACATTTTTACAGCTTGGCTTATTTACAAGCTGTCCCATAAATGTGACATAAATATCTTGGAGGTCTAGTTATTTTATAATTTATAAAACTCTATAGCCCCAATTAATTAGTGTTTACAACAGAAATCTGATGAAAAGTCGCAAAATTTTTGCCATTTCTATGGCCGTTTCATCCAGCAGGGACGGGGCTTGGCAACACCTTGTGTAATTCATGACGAGCTGTGGCATACCTTACTCCAGAAATATTACTCCAGCCTCTGACTAGAGTACTAACATTCGTGGCGAGGCATCGGAGTTGCACACCGCTTTTAAGATGCACCGGATACATTAAGAGGCGTGCTCTTAAAATGAATCAGGCGCCTCTGACTCCACAATGCCCCCTCATCAAGACTGACGCAAAGAACGCCGGTGTTGATGAATCGGGGCCTATGGCTCTGCTTGGCTTTATCAGCAGGATCTGCCATCTGCCTTGTTGGTCACTATAAGCAGGGTTGTATTTGGCTGCTTGCTACTTCCATTCAGGAGACTTGGAACAGACATGATTATGGTGGAGCTGCAGTTGTAGTGGTTTTGCCAATATTCTTCTAATGTCCTGACCAATTGTCTATTAAACATTTGGAATCGAGGATGTACATACAACAAGTTGTTCTCAGTGTGATGCTAAATTCATGATATTACCATATGCCACTTTTATCTATTTATTTTTTACACAGGAGTAATTCATACTTACACTAGATCTAAAAAAAAACTACGAAAAACAAGTGAATATTCTCTCAAAATCTTTTTTTTGTTTCAGTGACTCAAACATCATTAGTATTTGGAACAATGGGAAAGGAATACCAGTGGTGGAGCATAAAGTAGAGAAGGTCTATGTCCCCGCTCTGATATTTGGCCAATTATTGACTTCCAGCAACTACGATGATGAGGAGAAAAAAGTGACGGGCAAGTTAATTTGTTTAAATAGCAATCAACACCTATGCGCTTGTCTATGGAAATAACTCTATTTCAGAATCACTTTCTACTGTTTATAGCATTCGTCTATCATAAGCAGTCTCTCATTTGTATGGATTGCTTGTTTTCAAGATGAAAGTAGAGAACTTCTTTATTTTATTTATTGCAGGTGGCCGTAATGGTTATGGTGCTAAACTTTGCAATATATTCAGTACAAAGTTCACAGTGGAAACAGCCTGCAAAGAGTACAAGCACAGCTTTAAACAGGTATGTGACAGGTATTCCCTGATATCAGGACAACACAGTAGGCTAGAATTTGCAAATGATTCTAATTATGTCAATTTCCCTGCGACGCCAATTATGAAGACAGACCCTTCTTAAAAACAAACCGGCTTTTTGACTCTTAGCACTTGGCAATTATTATGGGAAGATGCAAGAAGCATAATAGTATAATTGAAGAGCTGTCCTGTAACTTTGAACCCAGCAAAGTACACTTTTGGGTTATGTGCACACTGAGCTTGTCGAGGAGTTTTTGGAATAGAAACAGAGCGGAAACTGTCCAAATCTCAAAATTGCTTAAGAACGTTTCTTCTCTGAAAGCTCAGCATAAGGACTATGTGCACAAGGCATCTTTTTAAAGAAGCACTTCTCCCATCATCAAAGTTGTTACCCTCTTAATATATTGCAATCATCACATTATATTCTACTGTGTCCTTACAATTGCTCATTTTGCCTTTCTACCCATCTAATTCTTCTCTTTTCTCTGCTCTATATAGAAACAGGAAATCTCTTTTTCAATGCATAAATCATTCCCCTCTTCTTCTCTTTTCCATTAGGTCTATGACATCATGTGATTAAAACCTGATTAGCTGAATCCTTCTAAGGTTTATGTAGAAACAGGAGGTCAATTTTCCCCGTAGAGTCATGAGTTACAACAAATGTACCTGGCAGGGGGGAAGAGGGAGCAGCTGAGTCAGGAGTTGAAGAGGGGAAACATTCATGCATTGAAAAAGAGATTTCCTGTTTCTATATAGAGCAGAGAAAAGAGAAGAATTAGATGGGTAGAAAGGCAAAATGAGCAATTGTAAGTACACAATGCTATATAATTTGATGACTGCAATATATTAAGAGGATAAAAACTTTGATGGAAGTGTTTGTTTAATAATCGGTGTTCAGGACTAAGATGTCCTAACTCATTAAAAGGCTCACTCCACTTAATGAATTAGGCACATCTTATCACTGACTTGTGCCTCACCAGAAATGTTACCAATACCCGGAATATTATTGAAAAGCACCACAAAAGCGCCCCATAAAATTAACATAATGCACATGTTCTGCCTTATGTCACTTCTTTTTACTGTTTCAGGGTTCGAAAACCCTTAAAAGAAGTGATCTGTCCATTCTTCTTTAAAATATAAAGGAAAAGACGCCGGTAGCGGAGCCGCAAAAACTTCTGGAAAGAGCTTGGCAAAGTCCCCTCTGGAAAGCGACTGTCAGGTCCTTCCTGAAGTGGCTTTGCCTTAAAAAACCCTGCGGGAGTGCCCCCCCCCGTTTAAAAGACACCGTGTGTACACACCCTTAGTGTGGCTTTCAATATTGGAATGCAGAGGACAATCCCTAATGGACGCTCTCCCTTCTGTGACACGTATATGCTCTAATAAGGCATATGGACGGAGGTTTTTGGCTCGAACAACTCCTTAAATTAGTGTTTTGGTTTTCTAAACTATTTTGAGTTTGGTTTAATAACATTAGTGAGCAATTTTTGATGTGAGTGGGCTTACTTGAAAACGTCTGCTGAATCCAACATGCCCAGTTCTTCTTTACCCGACATTTGCTGTTAATTGAGGTCCACTGCCTCTGAGTGTGGCAGGTTTGTCAGACTTTACTCTAGTGTATAACCTCCTTCATACTTTGTGTGCCCGCTAGAGTCTTCATTACACTTTATGTATTCTATATAAGAATGATTGCACACTTTAACAGTTCTCTTTTTCATCCAGATCTGGATGAACAATATGCAGAAGACCTCAGACCCGAAGATTAAGTATTTTGACGGCGATGACTACACTTGTATCACATTCCAGCCAGATTTATCCAAATTCAATATGGAGAAATTAGACAAGGATACAGTGGCTCTCTTAACAAGAAGAGCTTATGATGTCGCTGGCTCCTGCAAAGGTGTTCGAGTGATGCTGAATGGGAAAAAGCTTCCCGTAAGTTGGACATGATGACTTAAGATTGGGAACCTATTGGGCTTGATACTGCTACCTATTAATTCTCACTGTTTCATAGGTAAATGGATTCCGCAGTTACGTAGATCTTTACGTAAAGGAGAAATTGGATGAGACTGGTGTAGCTCTGAAAGTAATCCATGAGCTTGTGAACGATCGGTGGGATGTGTGCCTCACATTGAGCGAAAAAGGCTTTCAGCAGATCAGTTTTGTAAATAGTATAGCTACCACAAAGGTAAGAAAGTGGATAGAGCCACTTCTATACACTCATATGTTAGATTATATGTCATATACAGTACAGACCAAAAGTTTGGACACACCTCCTCGTTTAAAGATTTTTCTGTATTTTCATGACTGCCTCTTGAAGCTCATCAAGAGAATGCCAAGAGTGTGCAAAGCAGTCATCAAAGCAAAAGGTGGCTACTTTGACGAACCTAGAATATAAGACATATTTTCAGTTGTTTCACACTTTTTTGTTAACTATATAATTCCACATGTGTTAATTCATAGTTTTGATGCCTTCTATGGGCTACTTGTCGGGTGACTGATGGCCACTGCTGAATCTTCCATGACTTCTTCTCAAACTGTTGGAGTACTGTATGCTTGAGGTCATAGTCCTGTTGGGTAATCCATGAATGATATAGACTAACCCGTATTTTGTGTCTCCTGTGCTTTGGTGTCCGTTATTGCTGCACTTATGCATTACCTGACAATTTGGTGAATATGGTCTCTAGAGATTTGTTCCCCAAAGTGCTATTAGGGAGTCACAAGCCAGTAGTCTAAATACTTAACATTTTACTTTTGTATGAAAAGATGACCTGTGATTTTGTTGTATGCTCGAATTTTTTGACTTGTGTGATTAAACCAATTCTTCTCCTAGGGTGGTAGACATGTGGATTATGTTGTGGATCAGATAGTATCTAAGCTCATTGAAGTTGTGAAGAAAAAGAATAAAGCTGGAGTTTCTGTGAAGCCATTCCAGGTAATGTGCAGTTCTCTTTTATGGACTATTTGAGCTGTATTGCTTTTCAGTACTGTAGTTACTCTCATTTAAGAAACTAGAAAAAAATGTGTAAAGTTTACCTCTTGGCGAACTCTCCAGTGTCTCGGGCATGGAGAGATGTCTACAAGCTTGGACCTACAGCTACCCAGGTTACTTTGTGGCCCAGTGAGTACCAGGCACTCATGCCACAACACTCTCCAGCGGTGTCTCTCCATGGTTTAGGGCTCAGATCAGGCGGTTGGGTTTCATCAGAGGTACACATAAAATTGGTGACACCAAAGATTGGCACAAATGAAAATCTATTTTTTTACACTAACTAAAGGAGTTGGAATATTTGATTTGCACTGCACTGATTTTGTAGCCTGCCACAATTGTCTATTTTGTTTTTTGTATCTTTCAGGTGAAGAATCACGTTTGGGTTTTTGTCAATTGTTTGATTGAGAACCCCTCCTTTGACTCCCAGACAAAGGAGAACATGACCCTCCAGCCAAAAAGTTTTGGCTCAAAGTGCCAGCTCTCTGAGAAGTTTGCAAAAGCTGTAAGTGTGTTTTTTAATGTTACTGTCTTTTTCTTGCATTTCTCACCTTTATCATCTGAAGCAGATCTCAAAAATGCCTCCTCATTAAATCCGAGTATCTGACAGATTTGGTAATTGGTAATTTATAATCATTCTGTCCTTTCTGTAATGGAAAGCGACTGCTCCTATACTAACATCCTGGTGTTTATTTATGGATGTGATCTGATGCACAGAAGCTAATTGAAACAGGCAGTGCTTCAGTGTAAAGCATGGAGAAAAAAACATATTACCATGAGGCAGCAGATGGATGTGAACTACCTTGGACATTAGACAATGCAGCTAGCCTAAAATTACCTATTGTTTGTCCTAATCATGTGCGGTTAAAAAGCAGCCAACATTTGAGGGATGGGGGGAATAAATAAACAGCCTGCAAGCATCACATGGGTATGCCCAATATTGTGTCTTTTTTTTTCTTTCAAAGGTAATATTCCAACAGGATTTCAATGTTTTACTGATTTGCTGTCTTTCTTTTTGAATTTCCTTTTTCTGCTTTATTTGCTCAGGCTTCAAATTGTGGCATTGTAGAAAGCATTTTAAATTGGGTCAAATTTAAGGCACAAACACAACTAAATAAGAAGTGTTCTTCTGTGAAGCACAGCAAAATTAAAGGCATTCCCAAACTGGATGATGCAAACGATGCTGGTAAGTCGTGTGTGAGACGAGGAGACAATGTCCATAGTATGATATGATACAATGAGGAAGCCTAAGGGGATCCTGTCATGTCACCAAACGCTATTAATCTGCAGGTTAATTGCGTTCCAATTCCGTTCAGCCACGTTAGTGAAAGCGCAGTTACTGGGAGAAAATGAACTATGCTTCTCCCGGGAGCCGCCGGCTTTCAGTCATAAAGACGGGCACATACAGCTGCAGTCCTCTCTCATAGCATTGTGAGAGGCGATTGTAAGCACACGCTAGCACGCGGACAGCCCGCTCTGCAATGCATCTGTGCACAGTCAACTGTCAAAGTACCGGGAAGTGTTTACATCCACCGCTAATAATCCTGTGAGCGGTGAATGAAGACGCTCCGGCCACACCTGTATGACTGAAAGCCGATGGCTCCCAGGAGGAAGAAAGTACATTTTCTCCTGGTAGCGGCACTTTTGGTAAAGCGGCTTGACAGCATTGTAATACAGTTAACCTGCAGATCAGCTATAGGGTTAAAGGTTAGTAGCATTGGGGGATATGACAGCTTCCCTTTTAAAGATGTGTTTACATGTAGCGTAAATGTATTTTTTTTTTGTGCTGCTTTTCATTTTCATGTTTTCTGCATGTGTCAGCACCAAACTACGCAATAACCATCTTCTCTGCAGATTTTTTTTTTCACTATCCTACAATTCTGGTGCAGACTTGAAGCAACTTTTTTAATGCTTTTTATAGTGAAAAAAAACAAAAGCTTAGATTCTAATCTTAAAAAATGCACAGTTCATGGGCCATGCTGTGCTGATTCCAAGTCTTGTATGAATTTATACTGAAGGATTGGGTTTCTTGGCTGGCTACTGGCCTGGGCAATATCAGGAATTAGGTGGATGCTCTGAGAAGGTATCGAAAGAACACAAGGGGGCGCAATGCCTGGAAGGGAATAACAATATATCGACACTAGCTTTTTCTTTTTTCCATAAATTATTCCAATTGAAAATGATTGTTGACCACGTAGAGATTTTTGTCCCAGAGGGCTTTCTCAGGATTAATTATTAATTACATATTATGTAAATAAAGCATATGGCCCATTTTTGGTTTTAGATATACACCAATTGCCTTTTTTCGGTTACATGTGATGGGACACACTATATTCAGACTAATATGTGGCCTTTCTCCTAGGGATATAGCATCTGCCTGTAGTAAGATGGACTTGATACTCTGAATAGACAGTACTGTTAAGATGTAGACTTAGACATCATGCCTTGGCTTTGCAATAATATAGCAGAAATAAAACTGCAAGGAAAAATGCCAAATATGTTACTGGAAGGTAGTGACTTGAATATTTAATAAAACTACTTCTTTTTATTTTTAGGTGGTAAACATTCCTTGGACTGCACTCTTATTCTGACTGAAGGAGACTCTGCCAAATCGCTGGCGGTGTCTGGTTTGGGCGTCATTGGTCGTGATCGGTATGGTGTATTCCCTCTCAGGGGAAAAATTCTCAATGTACGAGAAGCTTCTCACAAGCAGGTGAGTGCATCCTACATGGTAGTTTTACTCTTTAATGCTCACAAAATGTATAAAGCCCTAAGTGTAGGCAAATCTGCTGCAATCATTTTGATTCATAACCGTGGCGTCTCATTAGTTATCAGAGATTTCTCTTCTGTTATTGTGCCGGACCATCAGTATCCATGCTGCTAATTTGTTGTAATTAACTAATTTAATGAAAGGGGGGCATTCTAATTAATAGCAGTGCTGAGTTCAAGTAGTGAAGTCATTCATTCTGTGTAGAAACAGGTGTCAATTATGGCCCTTTATTTAAAGGGGGGCAGCAAATGTTGTACCTGCTGGCTTTGGCCTTTGCTCAGTGAGTAACATGGGATGTTCCAGACATTGAACCGAAGGAGAAAGAACTGTGATCAAGAAATTGATTGGAGAGGGGAAATCATATAAAAAGTGCAGAAAATAATTGGCAGCTCAGCTAAAAAGATTTCCAGTGCTTTAAAATGGCAAACAAAACCCATGGGGTAGGAAAATGTATGCTACCATCCGCATAGATGATAGAATCACAAGTATGGCAAAGAAGCATCGAATGACCCGCTCCAGAACACATTGGTGCAACATTGTATGCACAGATGAGAGCAAGATTGTTCCTATGTGGTCTAAAGGCCGCAGATAGTTTGTGAGACGACCCATAAACACTGAATTAAAGCCACTGTACACTGTGAAGACTGTAAAACATGGAGGTGCAAGCATAATGATTTGGGGATGTTTCTAATATTATGAAGTTGGGTCATTTTTCGCAGGCCAGGCACTATGGAGCAGTTTAAATATATCTGAATACTGGAAGAGATCATGTTGCCTTATTCTGAAGAAGAAATGCCCTTAAAATGAGTGTTTCAGCAGGACAAGGACCCCAAACACACTAGCAAGTGGGCAACATCCTGGTTCCCGGTCAACAAGATTGATGTTGTGAAGTGGCCAGCCCAATCCCCAAACCTCAGTCCGATTGAGAATTTGTGGAGTGACATCAAAAATGCTGGTTTTGATACAAAACCTAAGAATGCAAAAGAACTGTAGAATGTAGTCCAGTCAGCTTGAGCTTTTTCTCACACTGCTATTACTTTGCACATAACTGTAGGTTCCTGTAAAAGTCTATGTAAAGCCTTTCAACAAACTGCATCTACTACTATATAAAGTAACATGTAGTCTATCAATGACACCTGGTAGGGGCCAAATTATCAGGTGAATCTGGATTTTTGGGTGATCAATCAAATATATTTGTCAGACCTAGAAAAGCTTTTAGGTCTGGCAGACAGTCTAATGTGTATGGGGGTCCCAAGAGGAGATGATGTTGGGGCATGGAAGTAATCAGCTTTATCAGCTGTCATGTGCCTTTAACAGCCGCAGGTGGATTGGAGCTCCACTTGCCGCTGTTAACCAGTTAAATCACACTGTCAATCTCTGGCAGCAGGATTTAACACTTGCCAGCTGGTAGCGCGTGATAAATCCCGCCTATCAGTTCCCTTGTCACATGATGGGGGGGCGATGGGTTGTCATGACAGCCTGCTGGTCTGCAGAAGACCCCCGTGTCTGTCATTACGATACTCGTGTGAACGCCAGGCACGAGGAGATTGTCATTTCTGATATACATAGCAGCGTTGAAGCTCTGCTATGTATAGCTCAGGCAATCAGAAAATCGCAGCTTCAAGTCTCCTAATGGAACTATTAAATACTGTTGAAACTGAGAAAAAAAAGTTTTTAAAAATGTGAAAAAAACTAAAGTTCAATTCACCCCCCCCTTTGCCCCATTGAAAATAAAACAATAAAATAACAACGTAAAAAAAATTAAAAGCTCCAGAATTACATTTTTTTTTGCTTGCCGCAAAATTGCAATAACATTCAATAAGAGGCGATCAAAACATCGTATCTACCCCAAAATGGTATCAATAAAAACATCAGCTCAGGGCGCATAAAATGAGCCATCACCCGGCCCCAGATCCCGAAAAACAAAACGCTACAGGTTTCAAAAAATGGCGACAAACTTTGTTTTTATACAAATTTCAGAATTGTTTTTCACCAATTTTTTTTAAATGAAACAAACTATACATGTTGGGTATCTGCATACTGGGGAATCCTATTACCAGGTCAGTTTTACCATATAGTGAACATGGTAAATAAAAAAAACAAAAAACTATTGTGAAATTGCACTTTTTTTTTTGCAATTTCACCGCTCTTGGAATTTTTTTTTACCGTTTTCCAGTACACTATATGGTAAAATCAATGATGCCATTAAAAAGTACAATTCCTCCAGCTAAAAACAAGCCCTCATTTGGCTATATTGGCGGAAAAATAAAAAAGTTATGGCTCTTGGAAGAAGGGGAAGAAAAAATAGAAAATGGCCATGGCGTGAAGTGCTCAATAACGCTCATTTCACAATTATCTTTCATTGTAAAAAGGCTGCCAATGACTAGAACAAGCAAAACGCTCTTTCATCGGGTTAAATTATGCTTTTGCACAGCAGAAAAGATAATTCTTGTCGGTGCACCGTCCTGTGTAAACAAGACTCGCAGTGCTGAGAACCATGGCAGCCTACGATCACTGAGAGATCCATTACAGATCTCCCAATCCGCATTGTTTACTTCCGTCTGTCTGTGTAAATGGGCTACTGAACGACCACCGACTGAACCATAAGGTTGTGTTCCTACAATGAGATTTTGGTGCGATTTTGATGTCGCAGAATTTCTGTAAATCAGATTACTTGCGTTTTTTCATTGTGTTTTTGAGTGCTTTTTTACATTTTTTTACATGCATTTTTATTGCGTTTTTGTCACTGCATTTTTTGTCTCTTGTTGTGTCATGTTTTAAACAAAGCTGCTTTATTTTTGATACTTTCTGGTATTTGGCTTTGACAAAACGTTATTGATATAGTCATGTGCAGATTACATGCAGTTTTTATACGTTTCCTTAACGGAAACGCAGTGAAAACGTTTGTGTTTTTTACCTGTGGATTTTCCACATGTAATGCAAGTCTATGGGAAAAATCCGCACATAAGACTCGGTGTACCCACAAGGGACATTGAGATGTTGCGAATTTGAAACACGCACCGCGGGGCAGTTTACGCCGTGCGCATCAGGGCGGTGGAGTCAGTAAGCCAAACCTCCAACTCCTCAGTTTCCACGACTCCGACTCCCTCATACATGGGTCATGTTTAAGTGATAAATTTACTGTAGCACAGATTCATCTCAGCAAAAAGTCTAGACCCTTAGATCAGGAATAGGACAGACATTTATAGGCCATTTCATAACTTTCCCAAATTCTTATGAAAAAATATTCCCCACAAACTGCATTGAACTACTGGGCTTCGACATCACGACTACGACTCCGACTCCACAGCCCTGGTGGACATGAGATCTCTATAAATCCCATCCACTTTGCTGGAACTGTAAGATGACGCATTTTTGGCGCAGCGAACATATGCAGCATCAAAAACTCATCGTGGTTTCACAGCCTAAGGCTACGGTCTCACGTTGCATTTTTGCTGCATTTTTTATGCAAAGTAAAAGCTGCTTTTTACAATACCAGCGAAAGCTATGAGATTTCCGAAATCTCGTGCACACACATTGTTTTTTTTCCTTGACTGAATTGGAAAACTGCTGCGTTTTTGAAAACTTCAGCATGTCACTTTCAGCGATTTTGCAGCTTTTTTTCACCCATAGAAAGCAATAAGTACAAAAATGCAGCAAAAACGCAGGTATCCGGTTTAGTTGCTTTTTTTGGTGCAGAAAACTCAAAAACAACAGGCACCAAACTATCAGCATGCACAAGAGACAATGTACCTGAAAAACGCAGCAAAAAATGCAGCAAAATCAGGTTTTTGTAAGCCGCTTCTTTACTGTCAAGACAGCAGGTTTTGCCTGCAGAAAAAAAAAGCAGCAAAAATGCAACACGTGAACATACCAAAAGTCTCCACTTTTGGTAGCACTTACGATAGATGTATTCTTGGCCTATCCAAGGTATAATGTTGGCAAAGGATCTTCAAATGTAATAGGGTTTTTCGGTCTGGTGTCAGATTCTACTGTGGAGGCCAGATTAAAAGATTTTGGGTGTATGAGGCATAAACCCTATCAGTATAGTAATTTGCCCTTCCTCCATCAATATTCTAATGAATTATTATTCTAGAAAAGAATCATAATTTGACAACTGATTCAAGGGTTGGAATGTGATATTGCGGACCACCTGGACATAATATTGTACCTTTGCCAGTGTCACATTATTTTGGTATGTTTTGAAAATTAATCTCAGATGTATGTTCACACACAGCTTTTTTGCTGCATTATTATTTTTGCTGCATTATTTCCAAAAGGGAAAAATCAGTTATGATAAATGCTAGAAAAACACAGTGGCAATTGCGTATTTAAAATTTTGTGATTTGTATTCAATTTTTTTTCTTTGGCCTCATTGATGTCAATGGGAACAAAGGTAGTAAGAAGGCTGAAAGGACCAGCATGTTGTGTTTAAAAAAAAAAAAGAAAAAAAATCTCACTGCAGGTCAGAAAAATGCAAAGTATGACTTCAGAAAGATCTATCATTTGGCTGCTACTGTAAAATCCTGAATGTTTCCCACCTTAACAACATATGGAAGAAAATGCTAGGTGTGAACAATCTCTTATAGTTTATTTATTTCTGTTTTTCCTCAGATTATGGAGAATGCGGAGATCAACAATATTATTAAAATTGTTGGCTTGCAATACAAGAAGAGCTATGACGATCAGGAGTCCCTCAAGTCTTTGCGTTATGGCAAGATCATGATTATGACCGATCAGGTAATTTCGGGCAGACCTTCACTAAGAAATGGACTAGTCTTAATGTGGCTTTTTATTGTACCTCATCCTCATCCACTATGTAGTGGCATTATACGGTTTTTAAGGAGTTTCTGTGAGGTCTAAAACAATACACGTAGGATAGTAGATCACCTATAGCAGGTGGTATACTACTATCCGACCATTCATACACACGTGGTCAAAATTGTTGGTTCCCCTCGTTTAATGAAAGAAAAACCCACAATGGTCACAGAAATAACTTGATTCTGGCAAAAGTAATAATTTACAAATCTATGAAAATGAACAAATGAAAGTCAGACATTGCTTTTCAACCCTGCTTCCACAGAATTTTAAAAAAATTAAACTCATGAAATAGGCCTGGACAGAAATGATGGTACCCCTGAAAATAATGACAAAAGGGACATGTTAAATCAAGTTGTGTCCACTAATTCGCATCACAGGTGTCTGCAATCATGTAATCAGTCAGTGGGCCTGTATATAGGGCTACATATTACTCACTGTGCTGTTTGGTGACATGGTGTGTACCACACTCAACATGGACCAGAGGAAGCAAAGGAAATAGTTGTTTCAGGAGATTAGAAGGAAAATTATAGACAAGCATGTTAAAGGTAAAGGTTATAAGACCATCTCCAAACAGCTTGATGTTCCTGTGACTACAGTTGCACATATTATTCAGAAATTTAAGATCCATGGGACTGTAGCCAACCTCCATGGACGTGGCCGCAGGAGGAAAATTGATGACAAATCAAAGAGACGGATAATACAAATGGTAACAAAAGAGCCCAGGATAACTTCTAAAGAGATTAAAGGTGAACTTCAAGCTCAAGGAACATCAGTGTCAGATCGCACCATCCGTCGTTGTTTGATCCAAAGTGGACTTCATGGGAATGGACCAAGGAGAACACCATTGTTGAAAAAAAAATCGTAAAAAAGCCAGACTGGAATTTACCAAACTACATGTTGACAAATCACAAAGCTTCTGGGAGAATGTCCTATGGACAGATGAGACAAAACTGGAAGTTTTTGGCAAGGCACATCAGCTCTATGTTCACAGACGGAAAAATGAAGCATATCAAGAAAAGAACACTGTCCCTACTGTGAAACATGGTGGAGGCTCTGTTATCTTCTGGGGATGCTTTGCTGCATCAGGCACAGGGTGTCTTGAATCTGTGCAGGGTACAATGAAATCTCCGGACTATCAAGGGATTCTAGAGAGAAAACTTGGTCTTAGTCGCAGGTCATGGGTCTTGCAACAGGACAGTGACCCAAAACACACAGCTAAAAACACCCAAGAATGGCTAAGAGGAAAACATTGGACTATTCTGAAGTGGCCTTCTATGAGCCCTGACCTAAATCCTATTGAACATCTTTGGAAAGAGCTGAAACATGCCGTCTGGAAAAGGCAACCTTCAAACACGAGACGACTGGAGCAGTTTGCTCATGAGGAGTGGGCCAAAATACCTGTCGGGAGGTGCAGAAGTCTCATTGACAGTTACAGGAATCGTTTGATTGCAGTGATTGCCTCAAAAGGTTGTTCAACAAAATATTAAGTTAAGAGTACCATCATTTCTGTCCAGGAGTATTTCATGAGTTTAACTTTTTTTAAAATTCTGTTGAAGCAGGGTTGAAAATCAATGTCTGACTTTCATTTGTTCATTTTCATAGATTTTTAATTTATTATTACTTTTGTCAGATTCAAGTTATTTCTGTGACAATTGTGGGTTTTTATTTTATTAAACGAGGGGTACCAACAATTTTGACCACGTGTATACATCTGCAATTTTTATTCTGAAAAGTATAAATACATAATCATAAAATAATCTGAAATATCTGTTTGTGTAATGCCTTATGGCTAAATGAATATATGACATTATTTCCTGCATATCTGGACTGTAGACAGTATACTTGCTTCACATGGAAATTACACTGCCGCTATGTTGGTGCCACAATTCTTTTTACTTATTCTGGAACAATGCCACAGGGTCCCATAATTGTTTTTGTCTTTGTACAGGATCAAGATGGCTCTCATATTAAAGGTTTACTAATTAATTTTTTCCACCACAACTGGCCGTCACTGTTGAAACACAATTTTCTAGAAGAATTTATCACCCCAATTGTTAAGGTACATGGTAACAGATTGTATTCTGCCTTAGTAGAGAGGTTTCTTGTTGGGACACACTTAACCTGTGAATGTCTTTGTTTTGCAAGGCAACGAAAAGTAAGCAGGAGTTGGCGTTCTACAGTATTCCAGAGTTTGATGAATGGAAAAAGCAAATAGAAAACCAGAAACTTTGGAAGATAAAGTACTACAAAGGTGCAGACTTCTTTTTTTCTTTTTTAAAACTGGGGGGGGGGACTTTTGTTCAGGAAATATGTACTGTTCTTTTATTCTTCAGTTTGGCAGAGCACTGTTCACACAATCATTCTAGAATTTAGCGATGTCAGATTTACAAAGGAAATAATCGCTATGATTAATAATATATTGACAAATCTCATGAAACAAGTGTAAAATATATTATTTGTACACATATGTAAGAAATTATTGTATTTATGAAAAAAATACAAACCAATATAATTAACTATTCCAGTTAGCTGGGCACTTGCCCAATACCTGCTGTACGGTTGGTTACCTTAGCATCCACAACTGTCCTGATCAGCTTGCAACGCTCTCTCTCCAAATCCTGTGGTCCGATCGAGAGGAGGGAGCGCTTCACCTCCTCTTTTAAAGTTTGTGATGACTCTGTACTGCAGACCTTTGAATCCTGACAGCGTATCTATGCTGCCCCCAACCTACTGTCTCCATCCCGATTCCTGTAGAATGTAAGCCCACAAGGGCAGGGTCCTCTTCTCTGTACCAGTCTATAATTGTTAGTTTGCTTACTGTAAGTGATATCTGTATTTGGTATGTAACCCCTCCTTATGTACAGAACCATGGAATCAATGGCGCTATATAAATAAATAATAATAATATGCATGCTGTCAAGATTCACCAGTATTGACAGTGAGAGTGGGAGGTCACGTCATCTTAAGTTTGTGATTTGCATACATGCGGTCACATGCCAACTAGAAGTGATCGGCGTTTCTGAATTAATTTATATTGAGAGAAGCCAGGCACGTCTAGTCGGAATGTGGCTCGAAGTATGAAAATCACATACTTGTCACTGCCAATATCGGTGAATCCTGACAGCATGCATACTACACACTGTCAGGATTCAGAAGTCTGCAGTCACTCTACGTGACTTTTGTCAGAAGACCTGACAACCCCTTTAATCAGTGTATCTACTGGTCGTAATGGGGATAAAATTCATAGATGATCCAACCAGAGAAGCTGTTTCTACAGTAACATTTTCTATAATATATACATTGTATATTACTCAGGTTTGGGTACAAGTACTTCAAAGGAGGCCAAGGAATATTTTGCAGACATGGATCGGCACAGAATTATTTTCCGATATGCTGGGCCAGAGGACGATGCTGCCATTACTCTTGTAAGAAACAAAGCCATTACTTGTTACCCCAGCTTATTAGTTAGCATGTATGTGTTTAGTATATATTTATACTCAATAGTTGGCTTCTTATATTTTCTGTTCAAACAGTCCTGATCTGTGTGCTGGTCTGTGATGTGTTGATGCATCGTTTTCAGTACCTAATAGGATCAGTGTCTTCCTCCTGCCTTGCTTTATGACCAAGTGTACCAAGCACATAATTCTGAATACGCAGCAACACTGTGACCTCCCCCCATTTGCACAGAGGCTTAATTTTGGTGTTGTGTTATTGCGGTGGCAATAGACTGCTTGCTTAAGTCACTATGTCCACTTACATAGGGTCAATAATGCAAGAGACAAATGCTCAACAAAAAGTAGCCTCCAGCATCATCCACGACACGTGGCGTGGTAAGTTTCTTACCATGCTCTTTATATTGACATGCCAAAAAGTGAGTTTCCTTTTTTGCGTTTCTGTCACAGATGTATAGATTGCATTCCCTTGTTGCCCATTGTGTTTTTCATGCATTTCATAAGTTTCTTACTCAGTTATATTACCTGAACCCTGCAGGCTTTTAGCAAAAAGAAAATTGATGACCGAAAAGAATGGCTCACAAATTTCATGGAGGACAGACGGCAGCGGCGATTGCATGGCCTGCCGGAGGTAATGTATATAAAGGAGAAAGATAAAATCGTTCTCTGTGAGAGCCCTTGCATTTTCTCATTGAATATTTTGCCTTTTACAGCAATTTTTGTATGGTACAGCCACAAAGCATTTAAGTTTCAATGACTTCATTAATAAGGAGCTGATATTGTTCTCCAACTCTGACAACGAGCGCTCAATTCCCTCTTTGGTTGATGGTAAGTAAAGCACAGAAATGTCTTAGAAATGACAAGTTTATTACAGTTGTTCAGGTTTTACATACAGTACAGACCAAAAGTTTGGACACACCTTCTCATTTAAAGATTTTTCTGTATTTTCATGACTATGAAAATTGTACATTCACACTGAAGGCATCAAAACTATGAATTAACACATGTGGAATTATATACTTAACAAAAAAGTGTGAAACAACTGAAAATATGTCTTATATTCTAGGTTCTTCAAAGTAGCCACCTTTTGCTTTGATGACTGCTTTGCACACTCTTGGCATTCTCTTGATGAGCTTCAAGAGGTAGTCACCGGAAATGGTTTTCACTTCACAGGTGTGCCCTGTCAGGTTTAATAAGTGGGATTTCTTGCCTTATAAATGGGGTTGGGACCATCAGTTGTGTTGTGCAGAAGTCAGGTGGATACACAGCTGATAGTCCTACTGAATAGACTGTTAGAATATGTATTATGGCAAGAAAAAAGCAGCTAGTGGCCATCATTACTTTAAGAAATGAAGGTCAGTCAGTCCGAAAAATTCGGAAAACTTTGAAAGTGTCCCCAAGTGCAGTTGCAAAAACCATCAAGCGCTACAAAGAAACTGGCTCACATGAGGACCGCCCCAGGAAAGGAAGACCAAGAGTCACCTCTGCTTCTGAGGATAAGTTTATCCGAGTCACCAGCCTCAGAAACCGCAGGTTAACAGCAGCTCAGATTAGAGACCAGGTCAATGGCACACAGAGTTATAGCAGCAGACACATCTCTACAACAACTGTTAAGAGGAGACTTTGTGCAGCAGGCCTTCATGGTAAAATAGCTGCTAGGAAACCACTGCTAAGGACAGGCAACAAGCAGAAGAGACTTGTTTGGGCTAAAGAACACAAGGAATGGACATTAGACCAGTGGAAATCTGTGCTTTGGTCTGATTAGTCCAAATTTGAGATCTTTGGTTCCAACCACCGTGTCTTTGTGCGACGCAGAAAAGGTGAACGGATGGACGCTACATGCCTGGTTCCCACCGTGAAGCATGGAGGAGGAGGTGTGATGTTGTGGGGGTGCTTTGCTGGTGACACTGTTGGGAATTTATTCAAAATTGAAGGCATACTGAACCAGCATGGCTACCACAGCATCTTGCTGCGGCAGGCTATTCCATCCGGTTTGCGTTTAGTTGGACCATCATTTAATTTTCAACAGGACAATGACCCCAAACACACCTCCAGGCTGTGTAAGGGCTATTTGACCAAGAAGGAGAGTGATGGGGTGCTACGCCAGATGACCTGGCCTCCACAGTCACCAGACCTGAACCCAATCAAGATGGTTTGGGGTGAGCTGGACTGCAGAGTGAAGGCAAAAGGGCCCACAAGTGCTAAGCATCTCTGGGAACTCCTTCAAGATTGTTGGAAGACCATTTCCTGTGACTACCTCTTGAAGCTCATCAAGAGAATGCCAAGAGTGTGCAAAGCAGTCATCAAATCAAAAGGTGGTTACTTTGAAGAACCTAGAATATAAGACATATTTTCAGTTGTTTCACACTTTTTTGTTAAGTATATAATTCCACATGTGTTAATTCATAGTTTTGATGCCTTCAGTGTGAATGTACAATTTTCATAGTCATGAAAATACAGAAAAATCTATAAATGAGAAGGTGTGTCCAAACTTTTGGTCTGTACTGTATTTCTAAAATACTGGGCCCATATTGGTACCAGTTTTATGTTTTTTTTTTAAAGGATGTGGTAGATCGACTCACTCGACTGCTTAAAGAGGTAGTCACAGGAACACTTTCCGTGACTAGCTTTCAACTGGTTTATTAAAAAATGTACTACATAAACTAGTCCAAAATTAGGTAAACAAACACGGCCCTTCTGGCCTAACGGGAAAAACAAAATGGCATACAGTACCGTCTGTGTGGCTGCGGGGATCCATCCACTCAGAGGAACAAATACAATGTTCAGCTCTCTTTAACACGAGCACAGCTCTGGAGATCTCATCTCCAGACACCCCGAACACCGAGTCATAAGACACCACATTTACCTTTTAGACCATACCCTGGGGTGGAGATATGGTGAACAGCTTCCCACCCACTCTTCAGCTGTTCACAAAAACCCAGCCCTTAATATGGCTGCTTAACATTTCTCAGCACTTAGTATGCTGGAGCATTTTTCCAGGTTCATATCACTGAGGCTAACATCTTGAGTGACACATATCTCCCCTCCAGTATTTTACCAGTGACCTTCTCACAAGGGGTATTATGCAGATGTAGTCATGAGCACAGTATGAGTTAATAAAGAAAAAATCCCTCACTACTCTGGTTGTCCCCATAGGTCCTCTACTTAGTTTTTGCAACCATTATGTGCTGTACATAATTTAAGTGACCTCTGCAGTCAATCACTGGCCTCAGTTTAAGCCAGCATAGTCTCTAAGCTTGAAATGTCCTTCTATGTTACCAATAAAGGAGCGGACCATGCGACTGATCTATTTAACTAAAAAAAATGCCCCAACGGTGCAATAATACTATGGGCACACTTCTTTTTCAGGCGGATTCTGCCCGGAATATTCCTGAAAAAGCACCCTATAAATATTTCATAATGCACGGCAATGTAAAAGCGACATTAATGTGCACATGCTGAGTCTTATGTCATTCCCTTCTTCTGACATGCTCGCTCTCAGCAGAAGTCGCCCGCTCACTATACTTTTATTCATAGCCTAAAGGGACTGGCTACACTTTGCTCTATTCATTGTACAGAACTTCACCAAAACCCGATGGGCGCAAGTAGTTTCTGTAAAAAAACAAAACTACAGTGCTCAGTGTAAACTGAGCGTAATTGTCTGAAAATGATGAGTTTCCTCTGAGATATTACACGATCTGCCTTGCTTGTTACATTTATTGAGTAAAGCTTTGCATTTAATTGACTAGGCTTAAAGCCAGGACAAAGAAAAGTGGTGTTCACTTGTTTTAAAAGAAATGATAAACGTGAAGTCAAGGTAGCCCAGCTAGCCGGTTCTGTTGCTGAAATGTCCGCTTATCATCATGGGGAGGTAAGTGCCATTTATAATTTTGACATACTATGCTGACTAATGTTAATTATCAAATATCCCTTTAGTTATGATAAATCTCCCTTTTTCACAGCAAGCCCTGATGATGACCATTGTGAATTTGGCACAGAACTTTGTAGGGAGCAACAATGTGAATGTACTGCAGCCTATCGGTCAGTTTGGCACAAGGTTGCATGGTGGCAAAGATGCTGCCAGCCCTCGTTACATTTTCACTATGTTAAGGTGAGTTGTCATTGATTGAAACTTCTGTGCTTGAGGACTTTAAAGTGTAACCATTGTTTTAATTTTTATGTCATAAATCAATAGTACAGATGAAAATAAAAAACTTTATAATAAATCTTATCAGAGAAATCTGCTTCTTTCTCCACCAGGACTGATCATTCATTCTCAAAATTCTGAATTCACAGGTAAAATCGGACATCAGACATTCCCATTAGGTTAAGTTCTCACGATGAGTTTTTGACGCTGCATATTTTTGAAAAAATGCAAGTATCTTATCTTATCTCATTGTGGGAACGTAGTCTAGGCCACATTCACACATTCAGTATTTTACATCAGTAAGCCCAAACCAGGAGTGGTTGAAAAATACAGAAGTGGTGACGTGTTTCTATTATACTTTTCCTCTGATTGTTCCACTCATGATTTTAGCTTACACATACTGATGTAAAATACTGAACGTGTGAACATGGCCTGAGATAGGATGTTGCCTTTATCTCCTCTCTCCTCCTCCCCCCTTGGCGCTACATAGAAGTCTTATAATCTCATATCTCAGTAAGGTAATAATCTGTTTTCACTAAATACAGGCTTTACCTGTGAATTGAACATTTTACAAAAGAATTATCCATCCTGGTGTGGAAGGGAGCAGATTTCTCAAATAAGATATATTACAAGTTTCATATTTTCACATGTATTATTAATTTATAAAATAACAATGAAAACAGTGATTACTCTTTAAGGTTAAAGGGGTATTCCCATCTCCAAGATCCTATCCCAATATGTAGTAGGTGTAATAATAATAATATTAGCAAATATTTACTCCTCTCCATACCCATTCTCTTGTTGGAAGGTGAACCTCCGTCCCAGTCTCAAATCCCTGACAGACTGAAACTGATTTTGCTCAAGAATATCCCTGTATTTTGCACCATCCATCTTCCCCTCAACTCGGACTATTTTCCTTGTTCCTGCTGCTGAAAATCATCCCCACAACATGATTCTGCCACCAATATGTTTCACTGTCGGGAATGTGTTCTTGGGGTGATGAGCTGTGTTGATTTGGCGCCAGACATAGCATTTACCTTGGTGGCCAATAAGTTCAATTTTGGTCTCATCTGACCACAGCACCTTCCTCCATACATTTGGGGAGTCTCCCACATGTCTTTAGGCAAACTCAAAACGAGCCTTACAATTTTTGTATGTAAGTTAAGGCTTTTTTCTGCCCACTCTTCCATAAAGGCTACCTCTATGGAGTGTACGTCTTATTGTGGTCATATGGACAGATACTCTTTGCTTGGGAACTCTGCAGCTCCTTCAGGGTTACCTCTGGTCTCTGTGCTGCCTCTCTGATTAATGCCCTCCTTGCCTTGGCTGAGAGTTTTGGTGAGTGGCCCTCTCTTGGCAGGTTTGTTGTGGTACCATGTTCTTTCCATTTGATGATAATGGATTTGATGGTGCTCTGGGGGATCATCAGAGATTGTGATATTTTATTATAACCCAACCCTGACTTGTACTTCTCAACTACTTTGTCCCTGACTTGTTTGGAGACCTCCTTGGTCTTCATGCTGTTATTTGCTTAGTGGGGCCTCTTACTTGATAGTGTTTCAGCCTCCGAGGCCTTTCAGAAAAGATGTGTATATACTGACAGACATGTAACACTTAGATTGCACACAGATAGACTTCCTTTCACTAAGCATGTGACTTATGAAGGTAATTGCTCGCACTGGAGATTTTTAGGGGCTTCATAGCAAAAGGGGTGAATACATATGTACATGCCAATTTTTAGTTATTTGATCCCATAAATTTAATTTATACCTGTATTTTTCTCACTTCACTTCACCAACTTAGACTGTTTAGTGCTGATGCATCAGACACAAATCTCATTACAAAAATATTTAAACACAGGTTGTAATATAGCAAAATAGGGAAAAAGTCAAGGGAGGTGAAAATACTTTCGCAAGCCATTGTATATGTATATGTCTGTATGTGTGTGTGTATATATATACACACTATGTGTAATTTATACATATATATTTTATTAAGTCTCATCATACATATATATAGTGAGACTTAATAAAATATATATAAATAAATTGGGATTTCTTGCATCCTGCACACTTTTTTTCTTGGTTTATTAAATTTTGTATGTGCAGTAGATTAAATAATTTTTGTGTTTTGGCCACCGCTCTTCAGTTTTTCTATTGCATTTCCAATTCTGAAACACACGGAGAACACATGACTGTATCAGTAAAGTTTTGTGAAAGCCAAACACCAGGATGTATCAAAAACAAAGCAGCTTTATTCATGACATACCAAAAAGAGACAAAAAAAACATAATAAGGACACAAGTAAAAAAACGCACTCACAATGAAGAAAAATATCCTAGTTTGTCTAATTGGTGCAGAAATGCTGCAGAAAATCTGCAACAAATAACTTGCCAAATGCTCATCGTGTGAATAGTGTAGATGAAAGTACTTAACCTCTGCTTTGTTATTCTGCAGCCCACTGGCACGACTACTTTTTCCAAATGTGGATGATAATTTGCTGAAATTCCTGTATGATGATAACCAGAGAGTGGAGCCGGAGTGGTACATGCCCATTATTCCTATGGTTTTGATAAATGGTGCTGAAGGTATTGGCACTGGATGGGCATGTAAACTACCCAATTATGACACAAGGGAGATTGTCAACAATGTCAAGAGAATGCTGGAAGGCTTGGATCCATACCCACTGGTAACTATGTGTGCAAGACATTTTAGGAAATGTAAACCACAACTATAGTAAGTTCTAGTGACAGGGCTATTTTCGTAATGATATTTATGACAGCCATTGTCTTTCTAATATCCTTTCATTCCTCTATATTCCTCATTCACCCATTGCCGTTTGCATCCTAAGGTTGTGAAATAAAAAGAACCCTCAGGTTATCTATCAGGTTAGTTTCTAGTGTTATTTTAGCAATTCTCACTACATAATGTTATGACCTAAGACTAGGACGTGTAGGAGGAGTATTACTGAAGCCCAGTGGCTATTTTCATGCACTCTCAGCCATCTGCACTGCAGGCAGATCTAACACCCTTCCATACAAGTGAAAGGGGTTGATCAGAATTACAAAATCATGGCTGCTTTCTTTGAAACTTGCCATAAATACTCAGGGGTTGTATCTGTTATTGAAGCTCAGCTTTATTGAAATGAATGGGGATGAGCTGCAATGTCATAGAAAGCCTGTGGACATGTGAAAAAAGCAGTGTTTATTTTTATTACATTTTAGTGAATGTATGTATTCAACTCATTCGCTGCTAAAAAATTCTGCAACTATAAATCAGTTCCATAAAGCTGAATGAGGTTAATTCGACAAAATATCTGTTATGTCTGACTATACTATTTAGGGGCCCTGTACCTTCAGCAGACGAATAAGTAGCTGTCAGGCACACGTGGCAGCAACATTCCTTCTATGAAAACAAAGGATCAGGCATGTTAACTCCAACATGTCTGATCTACCCTGACATCATCTACATGGATTAATGTGTGCCATTGTATGTTTTAGTTCTTATTTTTTTGTGCCCTTACAGCTTCCCAACTACAAGAACTTCAAAGGTACAATTCATGAACTGGGCC
Organism: Phyllobates terribilis; assembly: GCF_046119375.1. Taxonomy (NCBI): domain Eukaryota; kingdom Metazoa; phylum Chordata; class Amphibia; order Anura; family Dendrobatidae; genus Phyllobates; species Phyllobates terribilis. The sequence goes on along the minus strand of NW_027362764.1, from coordinate 190,469,631 downwards.
AGAACCAGTATGCAGTGAGTGGGGAGATCTTTGTTCTTGACCGGAATACAGTTGAAATTACAGAGCTGCCTGTCAGAACTTGGACTCAGGTTAGTGGACATAAATGTGTAATAGTTTTGTTTTGGCTAGGTGATGAATTGTGTCTTAAAGAAGACCTTTCATATCTTTTCGTCTTTTGGGCTATGTACCCACGATGCAGAAATGCTCCGTATTTTTTCCTGAGCGTTTCTGCATCTCCCTGGCAGAAAAAACACATGCGGATTGTACATGCGGATTGTACATGCGTTTTCCTGCCAGGGACAAGCGGATGTGAAGCTTTCTTCACTTGCATTTCCGCATGTGGGTTGACAAGCGCTTTTAGCATCACTTGGAAAGTGCTTGACAACTTGGTCACACTATATAAATCCATGCAAACGGCATGGATTTATATAGTGTGACCGTAAAGAATGGTAAAAAATAAAAAAATAAATCTATACTTACCTTCCGATGGCCCCCGCAGTCTTGCTTCGCTCTGTCCTGGCTTGCCGGAGTTCGCGGTACACTGAAGGACCTGCCGTCACATGACTATGACGTCAGCGCAGGTCCTTCAGTCCACCGTGAGCTGCCGTAAAGTGAAAACGAGCGCACCACGGGCCATCAGAAGGTAAATATAATATTTATTTTTTATTTATTTATTTTTTTTTTGTTTACAGGTTCTATGGTTCCCCTTGTCCGGAGGAGAGTCTCCTGTCCTCCAGACCCGGGTACCATCCGCACATTGAAACGCTTGGATTCTGCATGTACAGATGCAGTGATGCGGATTCCATGTGTTCCAATGAAAGTCAATGGTGGCGAAAACGCAGCGCTTCCGCAAAATAATTGGTAGTGCTGCGTTTTTTTCCCGCAATGATAACCCGCAGCGTAAATTTCTGCAGCATGTGCACAGCACATGCGGATTATCATTGGGGACCATGGCAGGCCTTCTACCATGCGTTTTTTAAGCGTTTTTGCCGCTGCGGAAACGCTTAAAAAACTCATCGTGGGCACACAGCCTTAAACCGGCTACATCTGCAGATGTTAGCTGAAGAACAGATTAACACATGGTTTTTTTCCGCTTTGTAATGGACCTTGTTGTTTACGAGATAAGGAGTTTTAAAGTTTTATCTAAGTTTTCCCTTCAGCCACATGGGTGGTAACAGAGTCTTCGCAGGGGGTGTGTGCTTTTTCCACCTCTGTGACTCTGTCCGGTCATAAGCAGGCAATGTCACAGAGGTGGAACATACAGAACATGCCCCAGTGGAGTTCAGACCAGAGACTCTCAGCATGAGTAATCCTCACTGCCGATACCTCCTGGTTCACACAGCGTAGAGACAAGAGGAGCCGCAGATCAGTGTGGGAGCTAGTGATGGGCAGTCTGAATCTTTTTGATGAGAAGGATCATTTTGGCCCTGTTCACCAAAAAGAGCTGGCTTTTTTGCATCAGTATTAGATATGCATTTACCCCAGGTGAGCACATGTTTAAAATGGTTATTTGGGACTTGTTTATATATTTTTTCCTATGGGGCAAACTACTTATCGGCACGCAGTTATTAACTGCCTGCCTGTGCTGTCCTGCAGCAATCTCTACCAGCTCAGATCGGCCAACGACCGCTCCTGCCAGCAATATCTCCTGTTGACAGAGCAGTTCCTTCTCTTCTGCTCTTCTCTGTCGAGGGAGCGTGACTGCCGACTTCATGTTGATTGACAGCCATTTCACCCTTCAGCAGCCGGCTATCAATTAACATGACATTGGCAATGATGCCCAGTTGGCAGAGCAGAGTGAGCGAAAGAGAAGGAGCGGCACTGTTGACAAGATGTAATGAAGCAGGAGAATCGCTGTCGGTAGTGGTTCAATAACTCAAGTACCGCTTTGAGATGGCAGAGATCGTCGCAGGGCAGCACAAGCCTCCATGCAGTATGAACCAAAATAGGAATAATAGGGAGGGCATAGAGCACTCGGCCTGTGGCCATATCATGTCTCCAGATGCATTTTCAAGGCTCTCAGTGGGGCCAGGTTCAAATACCCTTGAGTGCGTCACATGTCTTCTAGTATAGTGGTCAAAAACATTTACAAAGTAACAGAAAATTGTAACATTACACAATCTCAAATGACAACAATAGGTAAAGTAACAGCACGAGATAGATCATTTATGGATGTCATAAAAACTGATAGATCATTTCTTTAATTCAGTTGCAAGGTCCCAATGTGCCTGTCTTTACAATCATTTCAGCTTTACAGCATAAGTCTAAGCCGTGCCTAGGTCCCAGGACACGTATCCAGCCTGCAAATGAGACCACACGGACCGCTATTATGTCTCCCTTAGATGTTCAAACAGTCAAGTACAGCCTGTCCGTGTTGTGATACAATGATTGTGTTCCCAAAACTCCTTACAAAGGTCTATATAGGGTTTTTAAGTTTTACTACTTTCGCACACTAAAAGCAAATTTTTACAACAAATAATTTGTTTATGCATCGTCATATTTTGATAGCAAAAAAATAAAAAAGTTATATCTGAAAGCTGTGTATGAGTACTGTTGGACGAGATGATGTTTTCAGTGGTACCATGTATTACATATATATCCATTTATTGTGTGTTAGTACTATGAAAAATGGTCTATATTTTTGTCGTGTTTTTTTTTACTGTTTTCATCGTACAGGGTAAATATTAAAACAATTTTATAGATCAGGTCATTCTGGATGCGACAATACCAAGTTATTTTTTTGTTTTAATTTCGTTTTTACGTGCTACCACAATTTTTTTAGTGGTGCCACATTGCTGATGTTGATGCTTGTAAGCCAGCAAAATTGTAGCACTGTACTTGTACAGCAGATGTCGGGAAGAGGTTAAAGAGAAAAACATGTGTTTGGCCATTTAATTGCCATTCAAAGGATGTGCTAGTGAGGGGAGCCACTCAGTGAAAAGACTCTGTTTTGGCCTGTAAGGCTATGTGCCCACAATCAGGAATAGCAGCGTATTTTCGCTGCGTCCAAATCGCTGCATTCTTTAAAACGCATGTGTTATTAGGGAACTATGCGGATTTACCGCATCTAATGATTGGCTATTGGGGAAGCCATGCAGTGGAGACCAGAGTCTCTGCTACAGAAATTGGCATGCTCGTAAACCTGCACCGCGGGTGAGTTTACCACGGCTGTGGAGTCGGTGAGACAAACCTCCAACTCCGACTCCTCAATTTCCATGTCTCCGACCTCACGACTTCAACTCCCTCATACATGGCTCATCTTTAAGTGATAAATTTACTGTAGCATAGATTCATCTCAGCTAAAAGTCTAGATCCTTAGATCAGGAATAGGACAGACATTCATAGGACATTTCATAACTTTCCCAAATTCTTATGAAAAAATACTCCCCACAAACTGCATTGAACTACTGTACCCAATTTATTATATATTTTAGGAGTCCGAGTCGGTCCATTTTATACCAACTTCGATTCCGACTCCACCAAAATGGACACCGACTCCCACTCCGACTCCACAGCCCTGAAGTTTACGCAGCGTTAAATATAAGTACAGTGGGCATGAGATTTCTATAAATCCCATACCTGTGCTTGTAATGTAGAACGCAGCATTTTGGACGCAGCGAAAATACGCTGTGTCCAAAACGCTGCTGGTCCTGAGTAGTATTTGAGTACTTTATTTCTTTTTTTTTTTACCCTGTATATTTATTAAAGTGTCATATCTCCACAGGTTTACAAGGAACAGGTTTTGGAGCCTATGCTTAATGGCACAGAGAAAACACCAGCCCTAATATCCGATTACAAGGAGTACCACACTGATGCAACTGTGAAATTTGTTGTAAAAATGACAGAAGAAAAACTGGCCCAAGCAGAAGCTGCCGGATTGCACAAAGTCTTCAAACTTCAGACCACTCTTACCTGCAATTCTATGGTACGTTGTTTCTGTAAGATGTCCTTATATTTCTCTTTCTAGATAATATTACATTACACTGCAGACACTAGACCGGTTTCCTTTTCTCATTCCTCTGCTTATTTTCTGTTGGTATAAGTTTTATCTGAGCTTTTCTCACTTCCATTAGTAAATATATACCATGTTACTATATAATTTCATGCACTATATTGCCTACTTTCCTCCAATTTAGGGAAATTGGTGATTTAGTTTCCTTAAAAAGGCTATTCTCGTTATTAGAAACCATGAAATTATAAAAGTTTGTATGCTTTCACGTGACGTCACAGTTGTCATTACACTGGGACCAGAACAGCTGCGGAAATTTGGCGCTAGACCCAGTGAGGTTGAGTACCTGCTGAGTGTGTTATTTTATGTATTTTACACCTCTTTCCTGAAAGTGAATGATTCATTTTAAAGGGAATCTGTCAGCAAGTTTTTGCTATGTATTCAGAAGACAGCAGAAGCTAGGGGCTGAGACACAACTTCACTGTTAATAGGCAATGTACATAGAAAGCTGTGGTATTTGCTGGGTTTGTTTTCAGTGATTTCTGTACTTGGGTACTCGCCTCCTTCAGCTCCTGACAGAGCTTCTCTTATCAGTCTGGCATAATCACAGCCCCTGGCCCCCAGCATAGGGCGTTTGCAGAGCTATTTTCCTATTTTATTATTATTATTAATAATATTATTATTTATTTTTAGTTCACCATTGAGTCCATGCAGCTGTACATTAGAAGGGGGGTTACATGCAAATATAAATTACTATGAATGGACTAACAATGACAGACTGGGACAGGGGGCCCTGCCCTTTCAGGCTTAGTCTTACTGGTAATAGGGAAGGAAACAGTAGGTTGGGGGATTGTGGCAGCTTCGCTGGTGGAGAGGTGACAGCGGAGTTATTGCCATCTGTAAGCTTTTTTGAAGAGATGGGTTTTCAAGTTCTGTCTGTACGTTCTGAATGCGGTGGATATTCTGATGTGTTGGGGCACAGAATTCCAGAGGATGAGGCATACTCTGGAGGAGTGAAGAAGGTCTTTGGAGGACCAAAGATTACATGTGGGAAGATAGTGGGAGATTAATTTGAATATATAAAGAGGAGACAGATTATGGATGGCCTTGTAGGTCAATGTTAGTAGTTTAGACTGGATATGTTGGGAAATTGGGAGCCAATAAAGGGATTTGCAGAGGGGAGAAGCAGAGGAGTAGGGAGGAGAGAGGTAGACTAATCATGAGATGAGCTGTGTATGCAAATATGACGATAACAGAGTAGACTTCAGAACAGTAACAGAATGAAGCTGAGTAGAACTGTCTCTCAAGGAGAAGTACCTGCCTCCCCAGCAACCAGGAAGTGAGGAGACTGCTGAGCTGTGAGCTTCTGGAGAGAACTTAAGAATACCCCATATGGCTTTCCCGTATCCTAATGACTGGTAGATTGAGTTCATGCAGTGAAAAATACAGAAACCCTGATAGCCCCCAATTCAGGATTTCAGAATGAATCCAGCAATATCTGTTATAGCTCCATAGTCAAGGGAAGGTGTGACACCAATGTGAAAAGAGACTCGGTTTGCAAATGAATTTACATTGACTACTATGATGTTCCAATTTTGATCTTTTTGTTTTTCTTTCTTTTAGGTTTTGTTTGATCACATGGGCTGTCTTAAAAAGTATGAAACTGTTCAGGATATTCTGAAGGAATTTTTCGATCTTAGATTACATTACTATGGTCTACGCAAAGAGTGGTTGATGGGAATGTTGGGAGCTGAGGCTGCAAGACTTAACAATCAAGCCAGATTTATCCTTGAGAAGATTCAAGGGAAGATTACAATAGGTAATCCTTCTTCTGCTATTTAGTCACTGCAAATATTTATGTACACACATACACCTTCATAACCTCCACTATATAATTGGTTAATGAATTTTTTTCTTTTTAGAAAACAAGTCCAAAAGGGAACTAATTCAGATGTTGTTGCAGAAGGGGTTTGAGTCTGACCCTGTTAAAGCTTGGAAAGAAGCGCAGGAAAAGGTGGGCCAAACTCACATTTCCAACTGAATGTCACAGTACCATTTGCTGGACATCTGGGTGTTATCAGTGTCACTTAGTTCAATAGCTCCTTTATGTGATTGATGATGATGGACAAATCTAATATCCCTCTGATCATCTAATGTTTTTACAGTCTACAGAGGAAGATGATATGCAAGATCCGAATGATGATAATTCCTCAGATTCAGGTGCTACTTCAGGGCCAGATTTTAACTACATTCTCAATATGTCTCTGTGGAGCCTTTCCAAGGAGAAAGTAGATGAGCTGATTAAACAGAGGGACATGAAGGTATGGTACTAATATTGGTCAATGGACAGCCACAGTAATATTTTTTTATGATGTGACAAATTGTCAGTTAGTAGCGTGCACCTTTATGAATTGATCAAAACGGCTGCACCTGTTTCTTAGGTAAAGAAGCCAGAAGGCTCCGTTCACATGGCAGTATTTTGGTCATTATTTCACATCAGTATTTGTAAGCCAAAACCAGGAGTGGAACAATCATAGGAAAAGTATAATAGAAACACGTCACTACTTCTGTATTTTTCACCCACTCCTGGGTTTCGCTTACAAATACTGATGGAAAATACTGACCAAAATACGGCTATGTGAATGCAGCCTTTAGCTTATATAACCAGAGGGGTTTTAAAAGGAGCATCTGAGCTTCAGCTAAGTAATGCTGGCCATACACATGTTGGTGGTCTGCCTCTTTAGTGGCAACACCTCAATGACTATCTAAACTTTACATGATTAAAATGAAGTATACTGTGCCTTCCTATATATTGAAATAAAAATGTGTGCCGATTCATACTGACCCTCAATATGCCAAAGGAAACCCAATGTGTGTAGAAAAACGAGATGCAGTTATATCCTTACCCGGTCAAAATAATTTGATCTAAACTGGAATTAGTCAGACAGTGCAGGTATAACCCCATTCTTCTCCAGTATTCATTATTACTTGCTAAGTTTTGCGGTAACATTGATTTGATGAGCATCTGTCACAAAATGTGTCCAACCCATTTACAATACATTAATTAGAAAGATAAGCAATTGATTGGCAGGACCCTAGTCCAGCAACAACATCAGTAAGCAGTGGCCTTTGGACAAAGCCCTGTGAAGCACCTCCTAACTGTTGGCAATCTTGGCACTGCTGCTGATTATTAGGCCCAGCATGACATCAAGCTGGCATCACGCTGCAACAATGTCACATTGGGCCTACTTACCAGAAAAGACATCAGGCAGTTCCGCAAAGCTCCCATCCGGCGGCCACTGATTACTGATGTGGTTGCTGGACCAGGGACCTGCTAATCAATTCACTCATCTCTACTCAGTCATCATAGAAGAAGTCTTTAAATGATCATGTTCTTTCATGTATGAGCATCCATGGATGTGATTGGGTAAATATTTCCCTTCAACTCTCTACTCAGATGGTGTTACTTTACTGATTTCCAAAAATGTTGGTGCATGAAATTCATGAGCTTACATTTTTGTCAAAAAGTAAATAAATATAAGTTGCTTGTCCCCTAATTAAGCGGTCAGTGGCCATTAGTTTAATGATCTTGTCTCAAATGTATGTAGTGTTCTTTGTTGTCACCATTCAGTGAGTTATGAGAACGATGAGAAGAGTCCTCCATTCACTGTTTGGGCAATATAATAATAATAAAAAAAAAAATGATCAAAAAAATATTCATGTTTTAGGAGAAAGAACTAAATGATCTAAAGAGAAAATCTCCATCCGACCTCTGGAAAGAAGATTTGGCTGCTTTTATTGATGAGCTTGATGTAAGTTTAGACTTCATTCTTATGATGAAGAATCTACTACTAATAACAGTACACTAAATGTTGATTTCATGAACTTGGCAATATGTTGTCGTTCTAAGGTAGGGTTCCCACTGATAAGACATTGATGTAAAATCCTTTACACCTCATGTACTTAGTAAATTGTGTAGCAATATTTGAATATAATTTGAATGTAATTTTATCTGGAACGTGACTTCACTGAGTGACCTCTTGTCTAAATCGAGCTTCTGTGTAATGTATTTTTATATATTTATTTTTTTAAATACCCTACAGCAGAGGTCCCCAACCGCCGGTCCGCGGATCAGGACCGGGCCGTTGGGGTTTTTCAGCCGGTCCGCGGGGAGAGGGGGCCCCTCCAGCCTCCAGCAGGGCCGCCATCAGAGCATGACTGCCCTGACTCCAGTATGGGGCCCGGCCGGTAGGAGCCCCCTCGGAGCCCCCCTCTTGTGCGTCTCTCTCCTCATGGGGCCCCCGGCCGCATGCTAAGCGCCGGGTCCGGGACATCTTAGCGCTGCGCTGCTGCGGCAGCACCTTCATGATTCCCCTGACTTCCGGTCATGTGACGGCGCCGTCACATGGCCGGAAGTCAGGAGAACCTGGTGTCAGCGATTTGGACGAGCGCCAGGATTCTGCAGGGATCGCATGGGGGTAAGTATAACAAGTTTTATTTTTTTTTAAATACAATTAACTAGGAGTGGGGGGAATGGGAGATGCACATGGGGGGAGGGGAGAGATGAGAGATGCACATGGGGGAGGGGAGAGATGAGAGATCCACATGGGGGAGAGATGAGAGATGCACATGGGGGAGGGGAGAGATGAGGGATCCACATGGGGGGGAGGGGAGAGATGAGAGATGCACATGGGAGGGAGGGGAGAGATGAGAGATGCACATGGGGGGAGGGGAGAGATGAGAGATGCACATGGGAGGGAGGGGAGAGATGAGAGATGCACGGGGGGTGGATGAGAGATGCACGGGGGGTGGATGAGAGATGCACGGGGGGTGGATGAGAGATGCACGGGGGGGGTGAGAGATGCACGGGGGGGTGAGAGATGTCCTGCTGCAGGGCGTGATGGGGCCTCAGTGATGCAGCTCCTGGCACAGCACATTATGTGGGGCTCCTGGCATAGCTCCTGGCGGGGACCTGGTCTACACTATATGATAAGTATGCACTAAACTCCAAATCCCTCCATTACCCCGCCCCCATATGACCAAAGCCCCGCCCACCCCACCCCCTCCTTGCTGGGCCATGGAAAAATTATCTTGCTTCAAGCCGGTCCCTGGTGCAAAAAAGGTTGGGGACCACTGATACAGCACTACATGAAATCCTAGAATCTTTCAATCGAAGTTTCAGTAGTTTTTTAATTATAATTGCAAACACACAGATGTAGAAAAGATCCATCGTTCACAAGTGGTGGTGGTCATGGTTGGCCTCATTGCACAATGACTTCTGCACAGATCACCTAGCATGCACCAAGCATGTCGAGAAAATCTTCTGTAGAAGTGAATGACTCCTCACCATTTATTGTTTAAAATGTTAAATTTGGCTGCTGTAAAGTATATCTCTAAATCAGGGGTGGGCAATTATTTTTCCCAAGGGGCCAAATGGGAGACCCTGACTGGCAGAGGGCTGAACCAACAGGCCAAACTTAATTCTGATTATTATTATAGTTTTATATTTTATCACTGAACACTGAGCAGAATTAAGTCTGTTGACCAGCCGCTATTGCTAACACATGTTACGATAGGGCTTCTTATTCGGCTCTCGTACCTTGATCAACAGCTCCCAACACAATAGGATGTCCGCCCAACCCTGCGTCCCCCACACAGTATTATGTCTTCACAGGTTATGAGGTCTGCTGGCAGCCCCTTCTCTCCCAACCCCATTACCTTGATGTGCTGCTCAGGTCTGTGCAGTGTACTGAGGCTCCGCACAACTGGAACAATGTAGTGACATCATAGCGCCCACTTTGCTGTCAGACGCACAGGCTGATGGCTTTCTGTTCCATTAATTTATTCTTTATGATCTGAATCCCAAGGATGCAGATATTGATGAAATTGAAATGCCAGGTGGAGGGAGGCTGCATGATTTGGGACACCAGTGTTTCCTGTCCTTTGGATGTCCCAGTCCGTGGTCTGTACCGAAACAGCCAAAGGTCCGCTATAAATGATGGCTGCCCTCATAATCATATACAGAAAATAGAAAAAGAAAACTGCAATCCTAAAATAAAAAAAGAGAATATGTTCCATTGTCTGATATTTAATATTAGAAATGATACAGTAGTGTTCAAAATAATAGCAGTCCAATATGATTAACCAGATTAATCACTGTTTTCGGTATAAATTATATTTCCACATGTCAAACAATTTATCAGCTGGTGCAGTAGATTGTAAGAAAACCACAATACTCCGCATTCATGATCTGCATGTTTTTGAGTCTGTGTATTTGAATAATTAATTGAAAGGGGGTGTGTTCAAAATAATAGCAGTGTGGAGTTCAGTCAGTGAGGTCAATCATTCTGTGAAGAAACAGGGGTGGAACATGGGGCCCTTATTTAAGGATGAAGCCAGCACATGTTGTACATGCATTTTTCCTTGAAAGCCTGAGAAATATGTGTCGTTGGAGACGTTGTTCAGAAGAACAGCGTACTTTGATTAAAAAGTTAATTGGAGAGGGTAAAACTTATAAAGAATTGCAGACAATGATAGGCTGTTCAGCTAAAATGATCTCCAATGTTTTAAAATGGAAAGTAAAGCCAGAGAGACGTGGAAAAAAAAGAAGACTACCATTCGAATGGATCGAAGAATAGCCAGAATGGCAAAGGCTCAGCCAATGATCAGCTCTAGGATGATCAAAGACAGTCTCAAGTTACCTGTGAGTACTGTGACAGTTAGAAGACGCCTGGGTGAAGCTAAACTCTTAGCAAGAAGTCCCCACAAAGTCCCGCTGTTAAAAAAAAAAAAAAAAGACATGTACTGAAGCGGATACAATTTACAAAAGAACCAGTCAGCTGGCCTAAAAAGTATTGGAGAAACATTGTGTGGACTAATAGAAGTAAAATTGTTCTTTTTGGGTCCAAGGGGCGCAGACAGTTCGTCAGATGACCCCCAAACCCTGCATTCAAGCCACAGTACACTCTGAAGACAGTGAATCATGGTGGTGCAAGCATCATGATATGGGGATGTTCCCTTACTATGGTGCCGGACCTATTTACCGCATACCAGGGATCATGGACCAGTTTGCATATACTAAAATACTTGGAGAGGTCATGTTGCCTTACGCTGAAGAGGATATGCCCTTGAAATGGATGTTTCCAGGACGTCCCTCCTGACAGCACCATCAGGAGGTCGTCCTTCATATCCTTGATAGGGACAGGAAACACACAAGAGGTTAAAAGGCCCCTCACTCCAGTGTTTTTCCTGTCCCTATCAGGGACGGACACAGAAGAGGTTACGTTCCGGGAGCAGGAGTTCCTGAAGCCGGGCGCAGGAGGATCGGGCCGGGGTCCTCGCACTCCTCCCCTCCCTCCTGCCAGGGTCCGGAGGCCGACACCCCTCTGAATCAAGGGGCCTTTTTTTCCGGTGGGAGTGGAACCTTCTTCCCCGCAAAGGGGGCTCTTGGTTCTGGCTGCTGCTGCCTGCGTACTCCAGCGTGCGCAAGATGGTGGAGACGGCACTTCCGGTTACAGAGGGAGTGATACGCGAACCTCTAGTAACTGGCGTGCGTTCCACGGTGGAACGCACTTCCGGAAAATTTGAAAAAAATGTCGCCAAACTTAAAATTAAAGGAGAAACGGCCTTTTTTTCTGACGATTTAAATGGAAGACAGGTGAGATCTATTTAAGGGGGGATGGGACTAAGGTTATCAGTCAACCAGCACAGCAGCAATGGCAGATCAAACCACTGACATTCTGACTGAACCTCCAGCCCAAGTAAGTTTACTGGGTACTTCCCCTCTTCTCACCTCATTCCCATTGATATACGGTAGTAAAAGTATTGTGCTCCTTGTCTTTTTAGGACAAGGAGACACCTAAAAAAGACTCTATGACATCAGCTCCTAAGAAAAGGAGATGCACCATCTGTAACAAGAAACTACCGGAAACATACGGAAAACAGTTATGCTCTACCTGTATTGCAAAAATTGTCAAAGAACATTCCTCCTTCATGTCAGACTTAAGAGCCATAGTAAGAGAGGAAGTGCAGAGTACTGTCACAGACTTAGTCGTTCCACAAGCTCCTCAGGGTGCGCCCCGTCTCGAGAGGCCACGTCAGGAGCGGGAGTCCAGTTCTGGGGAAGAAGAGTTGTCGGATTTATCTGCCCCCGATCAGGAGAGGGAAGACTCTTATCATTAACCCTCCAGAAGAGAAGAAAAAATATCTCTTCTCCTGGGAAGATACCGATACACTGTAAACTGCAGTAAGAAACACTATGCAGATAGAAGACACTTACCAACCATCATCAGTGCAGGAATAAGGTTTTTCCCGTGAATAATCACATTAAGACAATGATCCTGGAAGAGTGGGAGGACACAGAGAAGAAGCTAATAATTCTCACAAGCTTCAGAACTCGCCTACCATTCGAACCAGAAGATATAAAATTATGGGAGGAAACCCCAAAAATTGATATCCCGATTGCCAGGGTAGCGAAAAAAACATCCATCCCATTTGAGGATTCATCATCTCTAAAGGATGCAATGGATAGGAAAGCAGACAGTCTCCTTAAAAAGACCTGGGAACATCTGGAGCAATAATAAAAAGCCAATATCGCATCCACTTCAGTTGCAAGATCTATGAGTATATGGTTGGAACAACTGGAAGACCACCTGAGGAGGAAGACATCCAGAGAGGAGATCCTCGACTCTATTCCACTACTTAAGATGGCAACAGGGTTCGGCAGAATCAATAAGATTTGCTGCTCGGAATGGGGCCCTTTCTACTGCATCCCGAAGAGCAATATGGCTAAAAACCTGGTCAGGTGACAGTCATTCTAAAAGTAAATTATGTGCCAATCCCTTTTCAGGCCTCCGGGTGTTTGGTCCAGTATTGGATGAAATACTGGAGAAGGCCTCAGATGGGAAAAAAAGGGTTTTCTGGAGGAGAAACCTAAGAAGGTGTCCTCCTTTCGGAAACCTCGTTACCAGCAAAAAGCCAGAATATTCCGGAAAAGGGAAGTCCGGTAGATGGAGCTACCAGAAGGGAGGTATCTCGAGGAATCTCCTTCCCTCTAACAAGTGCTAACACGTAGAAGATGACCCCAGGAAAGTGGGAGGAAGACTCCAACTTTTCCACGGGACTTGGATGAAGATTACCAACAGCCCATGGATTCTCCAGTCTATCGCAGAGGGCTACAAGATAGAATTCGGACAGATTCCGCAGGGAAGGTTTCACCTGACAACAACCCATTCCGCCCAGGTCTCCAAAAGGCTGCTAACAGACGTGAGGAAGCTAATAAAATCGGGAGCAGTAATACCAGTACCAAAAGCAGAACAGTTCCTGGGCTTTTACTCGGGTCTTTTTTCAATAGAGAAACCCGGGGGTGATTATCGCACCATAATAAATCTGAAATCTCTAAACAAATCAGTCGTTTACAAAATATTCAAAATGGAATCAATCAGGTCGACAATTCCCTTAATCGGACACAACATGGTGATGTGTACAATAGATCTCAAAGAGGCCTATTACCATGTCCCAATTCACCGTCTCAGTCAAAAATTTCTACAGTTTGCTCTAAAAGAAGGAGACACCATTCTACATTACCAGTTTACTTGTTTTCCGTTTGGCCTTTCTTCAGCAACACGTATCTTTACCAAACTGATGGCCAAAGTTATGGCGTTCCTCAGGGAACAAGGAATATTAATTATTCAGTATCTAGACGACTTCCTGGTATTGGCAGACTCTCCACAGCAGCTAAAGTCCAACCTAACATCAACCATCCTGACCCTGAAAAATTTAGGATGGATTATAAACTGGGAAAAATCACATCTTGTACCAGAAAGAAGAAAGATTTTTTTGGGAATCCTTCTAGACTCAGAACAACAAATGTCTTTTCTGCCGGAAAAGAGACAGAGCTCAGAGTCAGGATCAAGAAATTCATGAGGAACACGAAAGTTACCATTCGGGAATGTATGAAAATCCTGGGTCTCATGACAGCTTCCATACCGGGAGTCAGGTGGAGCCAATTCCATTCAAGACAGTTGCAGCAACAAATTCTATCAACCTGGAATCGGAAAATAGTCGATTTGGACAAAAAGGTTTCCTTATCAAAGGTAACCAAAAGATCATTGACTTGGTGGACCTCCAAAGCCAACCTACAGGAAGGAGTCATGTGGAGGTTGACCCCATTCGTGACTCTCACTACCAATGCGAGCAGCAGAGGCTGGGGAGCTCACGTAAACGGTCAATATCTACAAGGTACCTGGCGAACGCAGGATCGTCCCAGATCATCAAATCTAAGAGAGCTTCAGGCTGTCTGGGAGGCGTTGAAAAAGGGTCAAAAACATCTAAAAGATCAACATGTCAGAGTATTAACAGACAACATGACATCAGTAGCCTTCCTCAAACATCAGGGAGGTCCTCGTCACCACCTTCTACAATCCTTTATCGGGCAAAATCTTCCAGTGGGCAGAAAGTTCGGTCCTTTTCAATTTCAAATTTCTCCAGCTTTCGGCATGGACCCTGAAAGGCAGATCCTGAGATCTAGAGACCTATCAGATGCAGTAATCTCAGCCATGCAAAATAGTAGGAAACCGGTAACATCGGCCATCTATACAAAAATCTGGAAGAGATTCTGTTTACAGTACCAAACAGCATCTGAGAGTTCCGTTCCAGACGTCCCCAAAATATTAGAATTCTTGCAGACAGGGTTTGAAAAAGGTCTAAGGCCCAGCACATTAAAAGTACAAATCGCTGCATTGAGTGCTTTCATGGATTACCCACTAGCTCACCATCCATGTGTAGAAAGATTTGTTAAGGCTACAACAAGGTTAAGACCAACAATTAAAACCCATATCCCACCATGGGACTTGAATATGGTCCTAAAGAGCCTATGCAACAAACCCTTCGAGCCTCTCATAGAATCAAACATAAAATTCCTCTCACTTAAGACAGTGTTCCTAGTCGCAATAACCACAGCGAGGAGGATATGGGAAATTCAAGCATTCTCAATTAGAGACCTATACTTGAAATGCCTAGACGATTGTATTATCCTCAGGTTAGACCCAGCTTTTTTGCCAAAAGTAGTTACCCATTTCCATATGAATCAGGAGGTAGTTCTACCCTCTTTTTGTCAGGACTATAAGAATGATCAGGAACTAACTTTCCGCTCACTTGATGTCAGGAGAGTAGTTCTACAATACCTAGAGGTCACGAAGGACTGGCGTATAGATTCCAACCTGTTTATACAGTTTGGGGGAAAAAATAGGGGGAAAAAGGCAACAAAATCTACATTCGCAAGATTGGTCAGATCAGTAATTAGTCTAGCCTATTTAGCCGAGGGGAAGTCCCCTCCAGAAAATATTAGAGCCCATTCTACCACAGCTATGTCCGCATCATTGGCAGAAAGAGCAGGGGCATCTGTGGACCAGATCTGCAGAGCAGCAACTTGGACAAATCTGAACACCTTCTGTAAACATTATAAATTGGACATTCTATCAGGCCAAAAGATGGCCTTCGGAAGGAAGGTCCTCCAGGCAGTGGTCCCCCCCTAAATGTATACTCTGGTATTCTCCTGATGGTGCTGTCAGGAGGGACGTCCTGGAAAGTAGGCATTAGACCTACCGGTAATAGGGTTTCCAGGAGTCCCTCATGACAGCACACATTATATTCCCTCCCTAAATATTCCTAAACGGCTATGTGAAATTAACATAGATTGTTGAAAGGCAAATAAAATAAAGTTGCATCCATCCTGGTGTGGTACTTGGAAAATCACTGGAGTGAGGGTGGAGGGAGGGGCCTTTTAACCTCTTGTGTGTTTCCTGTCCCTATCAAGGATATGAAGGACGACCTCCTGATGGTGCTGTCATGAGGGACTCCTGGAAACCCTATTACCGGTAGGTCTAATGCCTACTTTCAACAAGACAACACTCCTAAACACACCCGTAAACAAGCAAAATCTTGATTCCAGTCCAAAAAAATTGAGGTTATGGCCCAATCCCAGGACCTTAATGAGATAGAACACTTGTGGGGTGACATAAAAATGCAGTTTCTGAGGCAAAGCCAACAAATGCCTAAAAATTGTGGGATGTACTCAAAGCATCCTCGGCTGGAATAACAGTTGACAGGTGCCAGAAGTTGCTTGACTCTATGCAACATAGATATGAAGCAGTTCTAAAAAAAACTGTGGGTATACAACTAAATATTAGGTTAGTGATTCACAGGAATGCAAAATGCAAAATCCTCAAAAAAAAAAAAAGAGTACATATTGTGAGTTTGTAAAGACAAATGCAGACACTGCTATTCTTTAGAACAGCCCAATTTTCATTTTTTGTTATTTTCTGTAAAGTAGTTAAAAATTATATACATTTCTCTTTTCTTCATGTTTTGAATTAGAAAACAGTGTGCAATGTTCCCAATGCATGGAAATAAAAACTATTATAAAGATTTTGTGCTTTAGGCTATGTGCCCACGATGCAGAAATGCTTAGGATTTTTTCCTGAGCATTTCTGCATCTCCCTGGCAGAAAAAACGCATGCGGATTGTACATGAGTTTTTCCTGCCAGGGACATGCGGATGTGAAGCGTTCTTTACATGCATTTCCGCATGCGGGTTGTCAAGCGCTTTCCAAGTGATTTTAGCATCACTTGGAAAGTGCTTGTCAACTTGGTCACACTATATAAATCTATGCAAGGATTTATATACTGTGACCTTAAAGAATGGTAAAAAATAAAAAAATAAATCTATACTTACCTTCCGATGGCCCCCGGAGTCTTGCTGCGCTCCATCCTGGCTGCCGGCAGCTCGCTCCGTCCTGGCTGCCGGCAAGTGAAGACAAGCACACCGGGGGCCATCAGAAGGTAAATATGATATTTATTTTTTCTGTCACCCATGACGGCACGAGAGAGGGAATCCGCCCTTCAAGGACAGGAAACCTTCAAGATAAAAAGGGCGGCGTCTCTCTCCGCATCAGTGGTTTCCTGTCCTTGATGGGGGACCTTCCTTCTCGTCGGCGGCGACATCAGCAAGTCATCTTACCTGGACACCTACACAACATGGTAATTGGCAAACCCCTCGTCCCGGATGTGACATCACGGAGCGTGACCGGAAGTGACGAAATCGGAAATCGCGCCCGGGACCTCTGACCCCCTGATGTAATTTTCGGGGGAGGTACCGGAAGCTGCGGGGACGCCGGCCGGTGATCTCCCTGGCACAATAAGGGTGCTTAAGGGTAGACCACCGGCCAGGCAGGGGCGCAGTGCAAATGGCCTCACAGCAGCCCTCCCCACCGCATCAGCAGCAAGAGCAGCTGTCCATGCTGCAGCTGCAGCAACCTGAGGAGATGGAGCAGCCTCGGCGCCAGAAGCGCACCCAGGAGCAGCGTCCACCGCAGAGCAAGAGCAGTGGGCGTTCTGGTACTCGCAGCACCAGGGATTCAAGATTCAGCCAGCATAGCTCCTGCAGGATCGATGATTCCGCGATCTTCCGAGAAGTATCGGATACCGTCCTGCCTCCCATTCCGGTACCCTGTTTTTATCTACTGGGTGGTGAGTGAGCTACGTGGAAGTCGACATATTAATGTAGACTTTTTTCTGTTTGTGTCTCTCTCTCTCTCTCCCTCTCCTTCCTCCCTTATATGGTCAGGATGTCCCTAAAAAATGTACGGAGAAATCCAAGTACAGAGTATGTGCCCTGTGTGAACGGCGTCTGACTAAAGACTGGCCCAAAAGATTATGCCAGCCATGTATTGAGGAAACAATTTCTGAGGGAACCCCGGATTTTTCTTCAAATCTAAAAACCCTTATTAGGTCTGAGGTGGAAAAATCATTTAAGTCATTTTCCCAAGCATCCGAGGCCCATAGGGCAAAAACCCCACCCACCCTTTCAGACTCTGAATCTGATGAGGGAATGCTGGATGACTCCACTAACTCTTCCTCTTCGGATAGCAAGGCAGGCACAGGTCATTGTTTTCCCTTGGAAAATGTGGATAGCTTAGTAAAAGCCATCAGGTTCACAATGGGGTTAGTTGACAAGAAGTCAAAAAAAATCGGTACAGGATATTATGTTCGGCACCTTGGATCGGAAAAAACATAAGAGTTTTTCCCTTCACCCTATGACAGCACACCTGAGAGAGGCATCGCCCTTCAAGGACAGGAAACCATCTGAAATAAAAGGGCAGCACCTCTCCCCCGCTTCAGTTGGTTTCCTGTCCTTGATGGGAATCCTCATGAAGTAATCAGGCGGCTGTTAGGCTGAAGAAAAACGTACCCAGACCTGTCCCGGCTCTGGAAGAGCGGGCAGTTTTGTCCGTGGCGCCGGCCTTCAGGTGCTGGTAGAGCCATCCGCAGGTTCCCCGGGGACCTGTCACACGTGCTGGCGCAGGCGGTGCAAAGGTCCTGGGCTTCCGTACACCGCCACGCCGCCCTCCCCCAGCCGTCCACGTGACTGCGGTCATGTGCCTCTGACGTCATGGTGCGGGGCACGCTGGGTAGGGCGTGCCCGATGACGTCGGGGGCGGCGCCAAAGGAAAACATGGCGGCGCCCTGTGTAATGCCGGCCGGCATCGCAAAAACGCTAGGGGTGTTTGCGAGGAGACCAGCGCCTGGGGGAGGGGCCTAATTACCGGAAGGGAGACCGCAGGGACCAGGAGGTGGCTGACTTCGCCCGACTCCCTATAAAGAGGAGCACCTGGGGTCAGAACACTGCTCGTCATAATGTCTGACATGGAGCAACAGCAGCTGTCGCCACGGCCACAGTCGCTACCACCTTCATCGCCACCTCTGTCTGCTCGCCGGTCTAGAGGGTCCAGCGGAAGGAGCAGCGGTCATCCGAGTCAGAGGGGTAAAGCTTCTCAGGACTCCACGGTCTCCAGGAGGGATACGTCATGTATCCTGAAAAAGCCTTCAATTACGGTATCCGCTGTGGCGGGGTGAGTGATCTTCATGAATGTCATTAGATATTTTGCTAATAGGCTCCTACTGTGTGTTTAAATCACCAGGAGGAACCCAGGAAAGTAACTGCAGAGAAGCGGAACAGAGAATGTGCCATATGCAAATGCCCACTAGCAATAGACTGGCAGAAGGAGCTCTGCTCGGACTGCATTCAAAAAACTATTTGTGAGGGCACCCCGGATTTTGCAGCCAGCCTCAGATCGGTTATCAGATCGGAGGTAGAGAGCTCCCTTAAAACTATTTTGAAAAAAAGAAGAAAAATCATATCTGATCCTTCTTCTGACTCTGATTCCTCTGGATTATCGGATGGACAGTATCATAGTGGGGCTTCATCCTCTTCCTCTTCGGACAGCGATAGAGGGGGGAGACCATGCTTCCCTATAGAAGACACAGACAAATTGGTAAAGGCCGTCAAACACTATGGGGTTAAAGGAAGATAAATCCATTAAGTCCCTAGAAGATATATCATGTTTGCAGGGTTAGAAGAAAAGAAAAAACGCACCTTCCCGGTGAACGCTAAGGTCCAGGCACTTATCAATAGAGAATGGAGGAAACCTGAAAAAGTAGGAGCCTTGCCTTCATCCTCAAAGAGAAAGTATCCCTTTGACCTAAAGAACTCTGAGAACTGGGACAAGGTGCCAAAAATTGACGCTGCAGTGTCTAGATCATCAAAAAGATCGGCACTCCCTCTTGAAGACTCAGGGGTACTTAGAGACCCCTTACACAAGAAGGCGGATACCTTTTTAAAACATGCCTGGGAATCCGCTGCAGGAGGTCTAAAGCCGGCCATTGCAGGAACATGTACCGCTCGTTCCCTTATGGTATGGTTACAACAGTTGGAAGATCAGCTGAAAAATAAAAAGAGCTCAAGGGAAAAAATTCTAGCTAGCCTCCCCATGTTGCATGGTGCAGCTGCCTTTCTAGCAGATACCTCTGCTGACTCAGTAAAACTGGCAGTCAGGTCGGCTGGATTATCAAACGCGGCTAGACGAGCTCTGTGGCTCAAGGGATGTCCTGGGGACTTACAATCAAAGTCTAGACTGTGTTCTATCCCCTGTGATGGCCAATTTCTCTTTGGCAAAAAATTGGACGATGTCCTTGAGAAAGCAAGTGACAGGAAAGGAAGGTTCCCTGGGTTTTCGGTGGATGCCAGAAAGACCTATTTTTGGAGGGGGAAATTTAGTAGAGGTCGCCCCCCGGGAGAAAAAAGAAAGTGGGATTTTAAGAACAAAAAAGAGTCCGGATATATGTTCGGGGGTCCCTCCGCTGCCTCCAAAAAGCCTCCACAATGACGCCAGGCCACAAGTTGGAGGGAGACTTTCTCATTTTTTTCATGCCTGGGAAAACATTTCCTCCAGTACCTGGGTTCTCAACATAGTGAGAGATGGACTAAGGATTCAATTCCTTCAGCAGCCATACCGCTCGTTTGTGATAACTCCGGTAAGAAAATCCCCAGACGAACAACTGGCCCTAGAATCAGAGATCTTGAACCTGTTGAACAAGCAAGTGCTATGTGAGGTTCCGGTCAGTCAAAAAGGAAGGGGATTTTATCCCCCTCTCTTTTTAATAAAAAAAACGGACGGTTCATTCAGAACTATTATAAATCTAAAGGGCCTCAACCGGTTTGTAAACAACCATACGTTCAAAATGGAGTCAATAAACTCAACAATAAAGCTTCTTTTTCACAATTGCTTTATGGCAGTGATAGATCTCAAAGACGCGTACCATCACGTCCCAATTCACCCAGGTCATCAAAAGTATCTAAGGGTTGCTCTTTACATTCAAGGAAGTCTCAGACACTTCCAGTTCAAAGCTCTTCCCTTCGAGTTGTCGATTGCTCCAAGGGTATTCACCAAGCTGATAGCCGAGGTAACAGCCTTTCTCCGCATTCAGAATACAGTTATAATACCATATCTGGATGACTTCCTTATAGTGGAGAATTCAGAGAGCCACTGTATTTCACAACTGAATCAAGTCATGGCTGTCTTGCAGAATTTAGGCTGGATGATCAATGCCCAAAAATCAAGGCTAGAGCCCGCAAGGATCCAGGCCTTTCTGGGGTTTACCCTAAACTCAGAGAGTCAGACTTGTCTTCTACCCGACAGCAAAATAGACAAAGTCACAAATTTGATGTCCGCAGCCATACACACCCCAGACATGTCCTTAAGGAAGGCTTTGTCCCTGCTAGGTACTCTAACATCTTGCATTCCGGCAGTCAAGTGGGTCCAATTTCACACAAGAAACCTTCAGTGGGAAATCTTGTCAGCACAAAGATTGTTAAAAGGGTATTTAGAAGGAAAGGTACATCTCTCCTTGCGAACCAGGGATGCCCTCTTGTGGTGGACAGACAGGTCAAATTTATCTCGGGGGGGTCCAGTGCAGGACATCGTCACGACCGATGCAAGCAACTCAGGGTGGGGCGCAGACCTACTGTAGAAAATCACATGATTCAAGGCCCTTGGTCATTCCTAGAGGAAAAGGGGTCATCAAATCAAAAGGAGCTATGGGCGATGAGAAACTCTTTAGATGGCTTCCTCCCTTTACTGCAGGGTCGCCATGTTCGGGTTATGTTGGACAACAGAACCACTGTGGCCTACATAAACCACCAGGGGGGAACAAGATCTTATTCTCTTCTGGAAGCAGTAGGCAGGCTCTTTCAAATAGCGGAGAAAAATCTTTTATCCCTCACAGCGCTACACATACGAGGAATAGACAACGCAAAAGCAGACTTCCTAAGCCGCAACAAGTTGAGACAAGGGGAATGGGCCCTGAATCCCAGAGTATTCCATAGTACAGCTGTGGGGTCTACCAGAGATAGATTTGTTCGCCGACAAAAACAACAGGAAAGTGGAGAAATTCTGCTCACTAGACCCAAGGGGAAACTCTTTGGCAATAGATGCTCTCCAGATTCCTTGGAGCTTCAAGTTGGCCTATGCATAGCTATGATACCTCTGGTGGTGAGGAAGATCAGGAAGGATCAAGCAAGAGTGATTCTCATAGCCCCCTTCTGGCCAAAGAGACCATGGTTCTCCCTTTTGAGGATGTTGTCACAATCAGACCTATGGATCCTACCAGAGACCCCGGACCTTCTAGCTCAGGGACCAATATTCCATTCTCAAGTGAAGGGTTTCCACCTAGCAGCATGGAATTTGAGAGGGCAATATTGACGGGCAAAGGGTTTTCATCAGGTTTAGTGTCTACTATATTAAAAAGTAGGAAGCCCATAACCACCAAAATCTATGGTAGAACATGGAGAAAATTTTTACATTTTCTAGCAAAGCCTTTAAGCCAAAAACCTCCAATTAAATCCATCCTGGAGTTCTTACAGAAGGGGTTTGAGTTAGGTCTAGCTACCAGTACACTTAAGGTCCAGGTTTCTGCCTTGGGTGCGCTATATAACCATAACCTTGCAGCCAATAAATGGATTACAAGGTTCATTAAATCCTGCGGTAGATCTAGGCCAATCTCAATACCCAAAGTTCCTCCATGGAACCTAAATTTAGTACTTGACGCCCTAACTATGGATCCCTTTGAACCAGTTCAGGAGTTGTCCGCAAAATACATAACTCTCAAAACAATTATTTTGGTAGCCTTAACATCGGCCCGTAGGGTAAGTGATTTACAGGCTCTATCCATAAATCCTCCATATACGCAAATATTTGAGGATAGAATAGTATTGAGGCCTGATCCAGCCTACCTTCCTAAGGTTGCTCTAAAGTTTCATAGATCTCAGGAAATTGTTCTGCCCTCCTTTTGTAACAGCCCAAAGAACCCAGGGGAGCAAAGGTTTCATAACCTTGATGTTAAAAGGGCTCTATTACAATACATAAAGGTAACTAGCCAGTGGAGGTGTAGCCAATCCCTGTTCGTAGCCTTCCAGGGGAGTAGGAAGGGGTATGGGGTGACGAAAGCAACTATAGCCAGATGGATTAGGGAGGCCATTTGCTTAGCCTACTCTACAAGTAGCACCCCGATCCCGGACGGCATCAAAGCTCACTCCACCAGGGCCGTGGCTACCTCCTGGGCAGAGAAGGCAGAGGTATCGATAGATCAAATCTGTAAGGCCGCTACATGGTCATCACCAGCTACCTTTTTCAAACACTACCGTTTGGATCTATCCTGCCTATCTGACTTAACCTTTGGTAGAAGGGTGCTACAAGCGGTGGTCCCTCCCGAAGGTGTTTCTTTCTCCAAAATTTTCTCAGGTGTGCTGTCATAGGGTGAAGGGAAAACACCAAGGTTACTTACCGGTAGCCAGTTTTTCCAGAACCCATGACAGCACCCGTATATCCCCCCCTTCTCTCTCACCATATGGGTGTGCACGTGTGTTGGGTGTTATTTGATGTGGTGTTGGATTTGTGTTTAACTCTTTTTTATGGAGGTCCTCTCAATGCTCTGTAACCAACTGAAGCGGGGGAGAGGTGCCGCCCTTTTATTTCAGATGGTTTCCTGTCCTTGAAGGGCGGATCCTCTCTCAGGTGTGCTGTCATGGGTTCTGGAAAAACCGGCTACCGGTAAGTAACCTTGGTGTTTCCCGATTAATGATAAGGTGCAGGGACTTATCGAGAAGGAGTGGAATAGGCCAGAGAAAAGGGTCCCCTTCCATCCTCCTTCAAAAGGAAATATCCCTTTAGTGAGGAGGATACCGCTTCCTGGAATAAAGCCCCGAAGCTGGATGTTGCGGTATCCAAAGCTTCTAGAAAATCTTCTCTCCCTTTTGAAGATACAGGGATGCTGAAGGACCCACTGGACCGAAAGGTAGATACCTTCCTTAAGGGTACTTGGGAGTTATCGGCAGGGGCATTTAAACCAGCCATATCAGCAACCTGTACCGCAAGATCCCTTATGATTTGGTTAGACAGGTTGGAAGACCAGGTTAAGAACAACGAGTCACAGGACTCCATTCTGGCTTCTCTACCTGTATTAAAAGGAGCAGCGGCCTTCTTATTGGACGCCTCTGCGGATTCTGCCAGATTAGCAGCAAGATCTGCGACCCTGTCTAATGCCGGCCGTAGAGCAGTCTAGTTGAAATGTTGCCCGGGGGACATAGAAACGAAAGGAAAGCTATGTTCTCTTCCGTGTGAGGGAGATTTTCTTTTCGGTGTCTCTCTTGACACAATTCTAGAGAAAGCAGGTGACAACAAAAAAGGATTTCCTAAATCTTCCTTCTCAACTTTTAAGCAGTCCTTTCGGAGGAAGAAATTTGGCCGCAGAAGGACGTCCACAGAACAATCTAGATGGGAGGATCGTTCCAGGAAAGGGAAAGGGTTTTTGTTCGGTGGGCCCTCCCAGGATAGTCGCAAACCGCCAAAATGACACTCTATCCCAGATGGGAAGGAGTCTCTCTCTCTTCCAGCCTGGGAAAGGATCTCTTCCAGCAAGTGGATCCTCAATTTTGTAAAATCAGGCTTAAAACTGGAATTTCTCAGGAACCCACCAGAGAAATTTATCCTGACTGCCTTAAGATCCTCTCTACCAGAACAGCGGGCACTGGAGGAAGAGATTTCAGGTCTCTTGCAAAAGAACGTCTTGCTGGAGGTATCACCACAAGAAGAAAGAAGAGAGTTCTATTCCCCCTTGTTCCTTATAAAGAAGCCGGACAATTCATACAGAGTCATCCTCAACTTGAAAGGCCTAAACAAATTCCTGAACATTCCATCATTCAAGATGGAAACGATAAAATCAACGATAAGCCTTCTGTTCCCCGGCTGCTAGGTGGCAGTGTTGGACCTAAAGGATGCGTATTACCATGTGCCAATCCATCACGACTTTCAAAAATACCTCAGAGTAACCGTAACTGTACAGGGAGTCGTCAAGCACTTCCAGTACAGAGCTCTTCCCTTCGGCCTAGCAGTAGCCCCGCATATTCACAAAACTTATAGCGGAGGTTACGGCTCATCTCAGGGAGGAGAACAGATTGATCATTCCGTACCTGGACGACTTCCTAATAGTGGGCAAAACTTACGATCACTGTCTGGCCAAGTGGATCAGGTGTGCACCATCTTAAAAAACTTAGGATGGTGTTTAAACCTAGAAAAATCAAAACTGATCCCGCATACAACTCAAATCTTTTTAGGCCTTACTCTGGATTCGGTTCGACAGGAATGCCGCCTGCCCGAGCAGAAAAGAGAAAAAATAAAAAATTTAGTCTCGACAGCCATAACAGACCCAGTAAAGACTCTCAGGGGGGCCATGTCTCTGTTGGGGTCCCTCACCTCCTGCATCCCAGCGGTATGCTGGGCCCAATTTCATTCAAGAGAATTGCAATGGGATGTCCTAAAGAACGAAATCATCCTCAGGGGCCATCTGGAGGGCAGGTTAACACTCCCAGAAAATGTAATTCAGTCTCTGTACTGGTGGTTAGAGACAAACACACTCCAGACAGGCGTCCCCTGGGTTCCCCAATTTACCAGAGTGATTACTACGGACGCCAGCCCCAGGGGGTGGGGGGCGCACCTAGACAACCACCCGATACAGGGGACTTAGTCAGAGGAGGAGAGTCTGGAGTCTTCCAACATGTGGGAATTACGAGCAGTAGAGAAGGCACTAATCCGCTTCTTACCCCTTCTACGAGGACATCACATAAAAATTCTGTCCGACAACCAGGTCACGGTGGCATATGTAAACCACCAGGGGGGAACTCGCTCAAAATAACTAATACAGATTGCGGGGAGGATATTTTCTCTTGTGGAAGGAAAAGTTCTCTCTTTAAAAGCCCTTCACATCAGAGGAGAGGACAACACGAAGGCAGACTTTCTAAGTCGCAGGCCATTATTGCAGGGAGAATGGACTCTAAATCACTCAGTCTTCCGTCAGATAGTTTCCATGTGGGGGTCTCCAGAGGTCGACCTGTTTGCGACCCGTCAGAACAGCAAGTTAAAAAAGTTCTGCTCCCTGAATCCCACTGAAAACCCTTTGGTAGACGCCTTCCAGTGCAGATGGAATTTCAGTCTGGCCTATGCCTTTCCCCCAACGTTCCTAATTCCATCAGTGTTGAGGAAGATCCGGGAGGATCACGGCCATTTTGGAATTTCTTCAAAAAGGGCTGGAGAAAGGCCTAGCGGTTAGCACCTTGAAAGTCCAAATATCTGCCTTAGGGGCCTTGTATAATTATAATCTGGGCGGTAACAAATGGATTTCCAGGTTCGTGAGGGCATACAGTAGAGCCAATCCAGCCCCTATAATAAGGGTCCCTTCTCGGGATTTAAACTTAGTGCTAAACGCGTTAACAGGTTCTCCCTTTGAGCCCCTTAGCTCAGGGTCCATAAAATCACTCACCCTAGAAACAATACTTCTGGTGGCCTTAACATCAGCACGGAGGGTTAAGTGAGTTACAGGCTTTGTCTGCAGATCCACCTTTTACCTTAGTGCTAGACGATAGGGTAGTTTTGAGACCAGACCCTGCTTTCCTTCCTAAAATTGTTTCTAAATTTCATATGTCTCAGGAGATAGCCCTACCTTCCTTCTGTCCTGAACCAAAAAATAGCAAGGAGGAAAGATTTCATACCTTGGATGTCAGGAGATGCCTTATACATTATTTATCATCCACAAGCTCATGGGGAGGATAGGGCTCTATTTGTCTCCTTTCAGGGCTCCCGAAAGGGATCAAATGTGTCAAAAGGCACTCTATCAAGGTGGATCCGAGAAGCCATCACGATGGCCTATACGGGATCAGGCAGAGATCCTCCTAACAATCTGAAGGCCCACTCTACGCGGGGCATGGCTGCTTCCTGGGCAGAAAGAGCGAACGTGCCCATTGAGCAAATATGTAAGGCGGCCACGTGGTCATCTCCGTCCACTTTCTATAATCACTATAGACTTGACCTTTCTGCCTCCTCTGATCTCACATTTGGGAGAAGGGTTCTGCAGGCCGTGGTCCCTCCCTTACATACTTAGTTCTCTGTAATTCTCTCGTTGTGCCGTCATGGGTGACAGAAAAACACGTATATTACTTACCGGTAATGTGTTTTTTCGGAAACCATGACGGCACCTTTACATTCCCTCCCTATCACTATGGTGTTCACCTTCCGGTTGGTTGGTGTTTAGTATTCACATGGGTGAAGTTCATTTATGGTTAATAAAATTATGTGCTCTAACTGGAGAGTCCTCTCACGCTCTGTAATCCACTGATGCGGAGAGAGGCGCCGCCCTTTTTATCTTGAAGGTTTCCTGTCCTTGAAGGGCGGATCCCCTCTCTCGTTGTGCCGTCATGGGTTCCGAAAAAACACATTACCGGTAAATAATATACTTGTTTTTATTTTATTCTTTTTTTTACAGGTTCTATGGTACCCGGGTCCGGAGGAGAGTCTCCTGTCCTCCACACCCGGGTACCATCCGCACATTGAAACGCTTGGATTCCGGATCTACAGATGCAGTGATGCGGAATCCAAGCGTTCCAATGAAACTCAATGGCGACGAAAATGCAGCGCTTCCGCAAAATAATTGATAGTGCTGCGTTTTTTTCCACAATGATACCCCGCAGCGGAAATTTCCGCAGCATGTGCGGGAACATGTGGGGAACATGGCAGGCCTTCTACCATGCTTTTTTTAAGCGTTTCTGCAGCGTTTTTGCCGTGGCGGAAACGCTTAAAAAACGCATCGTGGGCACACAGCCTAACTCATGTTTTTGAACACACTGCTATTATTTTGAACACTGCTGTATATCTGATATGGTAGGAAAGATATTGGACTTTTGCCATAGTGTATTGACTAGATTTAAAGGAAATCTAGTTTGCAAGTATCTATTGTGTGCCTCATTTTATTTTAGCATTTGCTTTATGGTTTATGCTTTTTAATATCTCACAGATGTTCCATGCAAGACACACAAGTAATTTTAGCTTTTTTGTTGTTGTTTAGAAAGTGGAGGCACAGGAAAAAGAAGACATTTTAGCTGGATTTGCAGGCAAAGCAATAAAGGGTAAAATAGGCAAACCCAAAATGAAGAAGCTGCAGCTGGAGGAGACCCTGCCGTCAATGTACGGCAGAAGAATAGAGCCCCAGATCAGTGCAATGAAAGCTGATGTCAGTAAGAAGATGCTCAAGAAGAAGAAGGTAAGGACAGGGTGTCAAGAGGTGCAAATTACATTTGTTTTAAGGCTATGTGCCCACGTTGCGGACCTGAAGCATATTTTTTACGCTTCTCCCTGGCGGGAAAATCGCATGCGGATATTACATGCGGTTTTCCCGCCAGGTAGAAGCGTTTGTGAGGCGTCTTTGCATGCATTTCTGCATGCGGGTTATCAAGCACTTCTCCAAGCATCACTTGGAAAAGTGCTTGACAACTTGTTCAGAATGGTAAAAAATAAAAAAATAAACTTTATACTCACCTTCTGATGCATTCTCTGCCCCGTCCGGAGTCTTGAGCGGCTCACGCTGTTGTGTGCAGGACCTGCGGTGACGTCATTGAGTCATGTGGTGGGTCACATGACTCAATGACGTGGCAGGTCCTTCAGACAACAGCGCGACGGAGGGAAAACATCAGAAGATAAGTATAAACTTTATTTTATTCTTTTTTTTACAGGTTCTTTGGTACCCAGGTCTGGATGAGAGTCTCCTCTCCTCCAGACTTGGGTACCATCCGCACATTGATTCCGCAGCGCTTCCGCAAAATTAATGAACATGCTGCGGATTTTTGACTGCAGCATATACGCTGCGGAAAAATCCGCAGCATGGGCATTGACATTGCGGAATGCCATTGGGGACCATGGGGTGCGGATCTACATGCGTTTTTCAAGCGTTTACGCTGCGGAAATTCCGCAGCATATACGCTTGAAAAATGCTACGTGGGCACACAGCCTAAGGCTCACAATGACATTTTCTTTAATTTTTTTTTTTATTTGAAGGGTGAAATGGATTCTTTAGCTCTGAAACTAGAGTTTGATGATGAATTCGGCACCACAGCGGCAGATGGAGGTGGTGAAGACTCACAGACAACTACCCCAGTAAAACCCGTGAAGGTCAAGCGGGAAAGGAAAGAGAAGGAGCCTGGTATGTGAGATTACACAGCCCTAACATGTTTGATTCCATTGGTAATCTCCATAATATGAGCTCTAAAAAATAGGTGGACAACCCAGGATATGTACCAGACCTCAAAGTATTAAAAAATAGTAAAATGCCGGTAAACCATTCACTTATTATTAAGCTCAGCCGAGCAAACACATGCCGCAGCCAAATAGCTTGTGTATTAAGACTTTGGCTAACCTGTACTGTTCAGTTCTATGTATGCGGAGTGAAAAGTGATTACATTGGTCCCTCCACAATTTTCAATGTTAGTGTTACATAAATGTCTATGTTGTATTTCACTTTCTTAGGTTCTCGAGCTAAAAGGAATTCTTTGACTCCAAAGCTATCGGTCAAAAAGGGAAAGAAAAGGAACCCCTGGTCAGAAGATGAATCGAAATCAGAGAGTGATATTGAAGAAGCAGAAGTGTTGGAACCCGTAGTTATACCTCGAGATTCCTTACTGAGGAGAGCGGCTGGTAAGTGTCAAAGCTTTTTAAAGCAGGATCGTATTGTGGCGTACTGTCACCATGTTTGGCCTGGAGACGTAGGACCGCTGACATCCCTACTGTATTGATAGGTCAAGTCGACTACACTTTTTAATACTACTTCATAAAAATAGAGTAGT
This sequence comes from Phyllobates terribilis, assembly GCF_046119375.1. NCBI lineage: Eukaryota > Metazoa > Chordata > Amphibia > Anura > Dendrobatidae > Phyllobates > Phyllobates terribilis. Next base: position 190,440,125 of record NW_027362764.1, on the reverse strand, counting down.
CATTTAATATTTTCCTGAATTATGCGACTAAGTGCCACATCTGTCCTTACATTTTACCTGGTATTACAAGTCAACCCTATCTACTTCAATAAGTCTGAGCTGCAATACCAGACTCACACACAAAGGTCTGGAACCCACAGCAATCATTTAATTTTATGGGAGTTCTGAAAATGTCAGAGCCTCCATCCTGTGGATAGGCCCTCACATCACGCTTACCCCCACAAAAAAAGTGCATGTCAATATGGACATGATGTATGGGTCAGTTTTTTGGCCTAAGGATAATGAAAACCCATATCCTAATCCTATTTTTTTCCTTTTACAGCTGAGCGGCCCAAGTATACATTTGACTTTTCAGAAGAGGAAGATGCAGATTATGATGATGACGATGATCAAATTATTAGTAATAATAATAACCTGAATGACTTAAAGCCCAAATCATCTCCGATTCCAAACAATCAAAATGATGATGACGTTCATTCGGACAGTCCAGAAAAAGATGAATACGATTTCTCATCTTTCAAATCCACAGAGTATGTGGCTGTTATCGTCTTCAGATATTTGGTTCTGGAGTGACTGCATCTATAAGTTAATGTTTTCAAATATCTATGTGATTCCTCCATTTTGTTCTTTCTCTATATAGAAAGTCTATAGAAACACAGAAGAAGAAAGATTTAGACGACATATTTTCTTCAAGCTCATTTTCTACGAAAATAAAGGATGGTAATGTATTATTTTTTTATTATTACTGTTGAAAAGGAAAAAGAAAGATTCAGAGCATAACATTTTGTGGAAGAAAAAAAAAGCATACGTAGTTAGAGGTTGTCCACTGCTATAGAGAATGCCCCAGTCGATTTAAAAGGTGGAAATAAGATTTTTTTGTAAGTACCTTGTATTGTGATTTTTGCCTGTGAGCGGCGCTATCGCTGACTGCTCACCAGGCATCACGTGACCCCCGGCTGCAGCCGGCTCTGGCATCCGCTGATGTCACGTCAAGTTTCGGCTGCAGCTGGGCGTGACCCAGTGACGCGCTTTCCCCGATTGATGGGCTGTAGTCGGGGTTTCACCACAAGTCACAGCCCAGTATCCTGAGCGCACTTTCCCTCTATTCTGCATTCATTGGGAAAGCTTGCGGTGGATGCTGGGCTGTGACGTACGGTGGAACCCCGCCCACTGCCCATCAATCAGGGGGGTGCGCATCACTGGGTCACCCCGAGCTGCAGCCAGAAATTGACGTGACATCAGCAGATGCCAGAGCCGGTTACAGCCGGGTCACGTGATGCCTGGTCAGCAGTCAGCGATAGCGCCGCTCACAGGCAAGAATCACAACACAAGGTACTAACAAAAAATCTTATTTCCACCTTTTAAATTGATGGGGGCATTCTCTATATCAGTGGACAACCTCTTAAAAAGTCCAAAGCAGAGCTCATACATAGCTTCATTTATAGGTGTGCATGCACATGTCTTCATAGTTGAAGAGACTGAAAATATTTGTAAGGCCTCATTCAGATGTCCGTGTTTTACGTGGTGTGTTCTATTCGTAAAAAATAGCAATAAAAATCTATAGGTCCGTGATTAACATTGCAAAGAAAAGGAGGAATAAATTAATTTTCTCTTGTAGCCGGACTTTCAGGGCAGCGTTGCTATTTACCGCAGACTAACCCTATATCTACAGGTAACTAGCTTTTTCCTAGGTGACAGGTTCCTTTTAAAGGACACTTGTCATGAAGGGAAAAGTGGACAGCTTTTCCAATTATTAAATTCGCGCTGCTCCTTTTGGGTATTCTGTTTTTTTTTTGTTTTTTTCTGAAATTTGACATACGATTCCAGAGATATGGACCTTTTCATTTAATACTAAGGTTAGGATCTTTAGAAAGGGACTATTGCAAAATGCACACGTTGAGTATTTGGTGAGTTTTTTACATCAGTATTTGTAGCCAAAACCAGGTGAGGAACAATCAGAGGAAAAGTATAATAGAAACAAGTCACCAATTCTGTATTTATCACCCACTCCTGGTTTTGGCTACAAATAGTGAGGTAAAAAACTCACCAAATACTGAACGTGTGAATTTGGTCTAAGGCTGCCTTGGTAAAGAATGTAAACATCAGCACCAAATAAAAAGGCCCACATCTCTGAAACCATATGGCCGAATTAAAAAAACAAAACAGCGGAATACTCCGGGAGGAGAGGGAATAAAATAAGAGTGTTGATGGCGGATTAAAAAAAAAAACAACAACTGACTACTTAGGGGAGCAGCAGGTAGAAAATAATAGCAAAAACTGTATGGTCTTAATCTGGTGACAGGACCTCTGTAAAGCATTAGAGTCACAGGATGGATAAATTGGTAGCGAGGAGTGATTAGATGAGGTGCCACTTTAGTAGAGAACATCCTCCCCTCCTCACAGAAGGCAGTGAGTGCAGGATATGGCTGAGCTCCTGAGACACAGGATTAATTACCGTTTATATTTCTGATTACATTTTATGAGACAAAATAGGAACAAAGATTGAGATTAAGGGAGGAAGTGCTATGATCCTCGATTTGTGCATTGTCTGTGTTTAGTCTTTATCAGGAGCTGGCATAGTGAACAGCTATCTGACAAATTTATTAATGTCCTACTTGAGGTGGAAAAAGTCACTATTTATTGCATGGCATGCACCTTTTGCCTCATAGATTATTAAATCCCCCTCCCCAATGTGTGCTGTAAATACTGACTTTCTGATTTTGTACTTATTAGAAGATACCACAAAATATAACAGCGATGATGGAGAATCTCCCCCCCTCTGCTCCTCACCATTCAGCTACAAATCTCCAGAGAAAACAACCAGCAAAACATCTACTATAAAAGATAACGGTAATGTCTCTTGTGATTAATGTACAGCAGCCCTCCGTTCCTCCGTTAAGCCCGTCACCCCAGAGCCTGTTTTCACCTTCCTGACCAGGTCAAATTTTACAATTCTGACCACTGTCACTTTATGCGGTAATAACTCTGGAACGCTTCAACGGATCCCACTGATTCTGAGTTTGTTTTTTGTGTTAGTGGTAAATTAAGGCCGATATTTTTTGCGTTTATTTGTGAAAATATCAGAAGTTTGGCGAAAATTTCACAATTTTCAAACGTTTAATTTTTGTGTCCTTTAAACCAGAAAGTTATGTCACACAAATAGTTAATAAATCACATTTCCCACGTGTCTACTATACCTCAGCATCATTTTTGAAACATTTTTTTTTTTTTGTTCGGAAGTTAGAAGGGTTAAAAGTTGAAAATTTACAAAAAAACATTTTTTTAGGGACCACATCACATTTGAAGTGACTTTGAGAGGCCTGTATGACAGAAAATACCCAAAAGTGACATCATTTTAAAAATTGCAACCCTCAAAGTGCTCAAAACCACATTCAAGAAGTTTATTAACACTTCAGGTGCTTCACAGGAAGATAAAAATGAAAATTTTACTTTTTCCCACAAAAATGTTAAATTCTCCCCAAATTTTGCATTTTCACAAGTGAATAAAGAGAAAATTTCAGCTCACCCCTGAGATGTAATCCCAGTCTGGCATGGAGCACGGCGTCCTCGCTGCTGCACAGCGCCTGGGTCAATGAGGAAGTGAAGATGGATCCAGCTCAACACACCGGGCAATTAATTAAAATTCAACAATCTTTATTGGCAAATCCTTTTAAAAACTTGTAGAAAAGACAAAAAATGGACATCTCAGACGATAAAGTATATGTTATGGGGTGGTGTGTATCAAAAAAATGCCATACACGTTTCGAGTGAAAAACTCTTGAACACTGGCTAGTGTGTAGGACTACTGATTGATTTCAGCTATTGAGCTACAGATGCGGTATACGGGAATATATTGATTTGTGTGCACTCTTGTGCATTGCAACTTGAAATCAGTTGTGCTGGTTACTGTGTTGCCCGGGATGTAGAATTTTGGAAGGGTTTTAATGTGCAGAAAAAAAGTGAAATTAAAGTGTTTCATGTGCTAAACATGAGCTGTTGGTCTTATAAAGCAGTTGGTGCCAGAATACAAGCTACTTTGTCACACAGAATCATGGCCATGTCAATGCTCATTGGCTTTTAATATCACAGCAGTTAAAGTATTATAGCACCGCAAATGGCAATAACTGTTGCTTGAAAGGGCCATATCATAAAGTGGACCACAGAGCAGGCTGGTTTGTTTCTTCCTGTTCCTGATTCATGAAGGCAGTGCTGGAGTAAGAAGCATGTGCCTCTTCGTGAACTTGGCACATTTTAAAACTGCCATGCTCCTCTGCCAGAAATATTCATTTTTGGAGTGATTTACAGCCACTTATGTGACATGAATTTGTTTGATAGGCTTGACCACATCCATCCTGCCCCAGCTTCACCGGCTTTTCAGAAAAGTGAGCAAAGCTGTCCTAAGAATGCTAGGTCTCAATTTTAGTGCAATTTCGAGTTGGGTGAAAACTTTGTGACCTTTTTAGCAGTTTTACGCAAGAGTTCTCACACAAACAGTGCTTCAATGTGTTACTTGAAAGTCGCTGCTCGATGGATTGATTAATTAATTTTATTGTTTTTTGATTAGAAGATGTTCCCAAATTCAACAGCGATGATGATGCCGACGATGATGAACCTTCTCCCCTCTACTCTTCAACCTTTAGCTTCAAATCTACAGAAAAACCAGCAAACAAGCCATCTGCTAAAAAAGGTAAAGATGACCTTCATTTAATAGAACAATAGACAAAACTAGAAATTTAAAAGACCACTTAGGGGTATTGTTTTAAGTTTACGTCATGGTCGGAAAGGAGTTCTCATAAAATTACTGTGCCCGCACAGTCACCGCCGGGAGCTCAGCTTAAGTGATAAAACAAATAAGAAAAAAGCGGATAGCACTCACCGGTCCAAAAAACCTACTCCTTTATTGTATCACTTTAAAAGCAACATGCGGGCTAGACAGCAGAACACTATTCCTGGACGACAGTTGTTTTGCACATGTCAGCGCTTCTACAGGTCCAATACGGTATGGTATTGGACCTGTAAAAGCGCTGACATGCGCGAAACAGCTGTCGTTCATTTGTTTAACCCCCTAAATGCTGCAATTTAGAAACCTGGGAAAGGGAGGGGGCTCCCTATCCCACGTGATTGGAACCCCCGCAACGTCATTGCGGGCTACTGATCGTTGCCAGGACAACCCAAGGTTGTCAGGACGACCTCCAGGTCTTCCAGCTATAGTGGCCTGTTTAGACCATGCCAGGAACATGGTCTAAAAGGTGTTCTTCTCTCAGTGTAAGGCTATGTGCCCACGATGCAGAAATGCTCAGGATTTTTTCCTGAGCATTTCTGCATCTCCTTGGCAGAAAAAAACCCATGCGGATTGTACATGCGGATTGTACATGCGTTTTTCCTGCCAGGGACAAGCGGATGTGAAGCGTTCTTCACTTGCATTTCCGCATGCGGGTTGACAAGCGCTTTCCAAGCGATTTTAGCATCACTTGGAAAGTGCTTGTCAACTTGGTCACACTATATAAATCCATGCAAACGGCATGGAGTTATATACTGTGACCTTAAAGAATGGTAAAAAATAAATGTATACTTACCTTCTGATGGCCCCCGCAGTCTTTATTCGCTCCATCCTGGCTTGCCGGCAGCTCGCGGTACACTACACTGTAGAACCTGCCGTCACATGACTAAATGACGTCAGCGCAGGTCCTTCAGTCCACCGCGATCTGCCGGCAAACAAAGACAAGGAGACCGCGGGCCATCAGAAGGTAAATATCATATTTATTTTTTATTTTATTCTTTTTTTTTTTACAGGTTCTATGGTTCCCCTTGTCCGGAGGAGAGTCTCCTCTTCTCCAGACCCGGGTACCATCCGCACATTGAAATGCTTGGATTCCGCATGTACAGATCCAGTGATGCAGAATCCAAGCGTTCCAATGAAAGTCAATGGCGGCGAAAACGCAGAGCTTCCACAAAATAATTGGTAGTGCTGCGTTTTTTTCCGCAATGATAACCCGCAGCGGAAATTTCCGCAGCATGTGCACAGCACATGTGGATTATCATTGGGGAACATGGCAGGCCTTCTACCATGCGTTTTTTAAGCGTTTCTGCAGCGTTTTTGCCGCTGCGGAAATGCTTAAAAACGCATCGTGGGCACACAGCCTAACACTGACAGCTATAATGCTTTATCACATTTATCCTGCTCTTTATGCTGAGCTCTTACATCGGGTTTCTGTGTAAATCTCTGAAATACGTGATTCAGACGGAATCCCCGGGTGAAGATTCCCTGTAATGAGGCAGATGGAGGCACCGTGGACGCTGTCTGGCCTACGATCCGGCGGTATCCGTCTTTTTAGGTGAGCATAAAAGCACAGGTCGGCTACAGTATTGTGCCCTTCTGAAAAGAAGAACACCGCTGAACAGAGGCCAGACGGAGTCCAGAGTAACTCTGTTGCCTCATTATAGTGAATGGATCCCTCTGGAGTTTCATCTGAATTATGTCACTCGGAGATTTAGATGGAAACCCTGATATAAGTGCTCAGCGTAGAGCGCAGGATAAATGTGATCCCAAATGTTATGTAAAATGTTCCCAATAAAAGCTTCAACTCAATCCACAAAAAAGCAAGTCCCCACTCAGGTCCATCATCTGTTAATGGAAATATAGGGGCTTCCATGTTACTGGTAGCACAAAAGCACTGGAAAAATGCTATGGCTGCTCGCTCCCAAAAGAAATTCAGCGAATTCTGCACTCCCAAATCCAAATGCCCCTCTCCCTTCTGAGCCCCAGTGTGCCTAAACCACATTTAGCGTGGACGAGTTTGGTGTTTCTCTAAAGAGATGAACTGGAATATAAGTTGGTGTGCATAGAGCGTGTGTGTGTGCATGTTCACACTGGCCACTAAACAGACAAAAACAAGGTGAGCAAATACCCTGTAGTAAATAAACAGCAATAGTGCATGTAAATAATATAGGGTACTTTGGTTAACATAATTTTGATCAAAAAAACATAAAAGCCATCTCACCACGTCACGGTGACCCTATTTGGGACGGTCCTAACCTCTAGTATTAAAACTTTACCATATGTCAAATGACGTAAATGTGAATAAGGGACGAACAAGTCCCGAATAGAGTCACCGTGACGTGGTGAGATGGCTTTTACGTTTTTTTTAAACAAAATTATGTTAATCAAGTACCTATGTTATTTTCATGCACTATTGCTATTTATTTATTGTAGGGTATTTGCTCACCTTGTTTTTATCTTAGGTTTTCTCCAGAAGCACAAGCTTGGCATAATGTACTGGGAACTGCAATGTACGGGCACTGCAATGACAGATTTGCAATTTTCACTCCTCAACATCCACTACTGCTTATTTCTGGAAAACACCCATGGAGTCAAAATTGTCACTGCACCTGTAGATAAATTCCCTGAGGGGTGTAATTTCCAAATGGGACTATGTGAGGTCATTATACTGTATGGAGGACTATGCAGGGCCCGTTATTTTGTATTGAAGACTATGTGGTGCTTATTATTCCGTCTTCCATACAGAATAATGGCCCCACATTGTATGGAGGACTATGTGGGGACATTATTCTGTATGGAGGATTATGTGGGACCCATCATTTTGTATGGAAGGCTTTGTTTGCGCTCATTACTCAGTCCTCCATACTGAATAATGGGTCCCACATAGTCCTCCTTACTGAATAACGGGCCCCACATAGTCCTCCATACTGAATAATGCGCCCCACATAGTCCTCCATACTGAATAATGGGCCCCACATAGTCCTCCATACTGAATAATGGGCCCCACATAGTCCTCCATACTGAATAATGGGCCCCACATAGTCCTCCATACTGAATAATGGGCCCCACACAGTCCTCCATACTGAATAATGGGCCCCACACAGTCCTCCATACTGAATAATGGGCCCCACATAGTCCTCCATACAGAATAATGGGCCCCATGTTAAAAAAAAAAAACAAAACCTCACATCTTGTCGGTCCCCTGCTGCTCCGGTGTCGGCAGCGAGCGCTGTGAAGTCCTTCAGTGCTGAGCGCAGCGGGCGCGAAATAGTGATGTCAGACGCAGAGGGAGAATGGTGGGGGAGGGAGACTGACTTCTTTCTTCCATTATTGCTTTCAACTGTGTCTGCATCCAGGATACTGATACAGTTGCAAGTGCGATGCCGGCAGGGATGGGGGTGCGATCCCAGCGTAGTGGGCCAAATATAATCATCCTGCTGCCCAGATTTGTCCGCGGGCTAGAGATTGACATGTATGAACTAGTCTTCAGGGTAGCAGCTAGCTTGTTTTCCCCTGTGAATTGAAAAAGAAAAATATTTCTTAAATAGTTTTAAAGTACAAAAATAGTTAACGTATTTTTCGAACTATAAGACATACCGGACGATAAGACGCACCTAGGTTTTAAAGGAGGAAAATAGGGGGAAAAAAATGCAAGCACAAAATGTGGTCATGATGCCCTGTTATGGGGGAAGGGGGTCTGCTGCTGACACTGGTATTGGGGTAATGTCCCCCAATTCTGTTAATATCCTCCATCCTGGTATGTATGGCCCCTCCTTCCTGGTATAAGTGGCCCCCATCCCATCCTGGTATACCTGGCCCTCATCCCCATCCTGGTATGCATGACACCCCTTGAGCTCCCATCCTTGTATGCATGGCACCCTCTGAGCCCCCATCCTGGTATGCATGGCACCTCTTGAGCTCCCATCCTGGTATGCATGGCACCCCTTGAGCCCCCATCCTGGTATGCATGGCACCCCTTGATCCCCCATCCTGGTATGCATGGCACCCCTTGAGCCCCTGTCCTGGTATGCATGGCACCCCTTGTGCCCCCATCCTGGTATGCATTCCACCCCTTGAGCCCCCATCCTGGTATGCATGGCACCCCTTGAGCCCCCGTCCTGGTATGCATGGCACCCCTTGAGCCCCTGTCCTGGTATGCATGGCACACCTTGTGCCCCCATACTGGTATGCATGGCACCCCTTGAGCCCCCATCCTGGTATGCATGGCACCACTTGAGCCCCCATCCTGGTATGCATGGCATCCCTTGAGCCTCCATCCTGGTATGTATGGCACCCCTTGAGCCCCCATCCTGGCATGCATGGCACCCTCTGAGCCCCCATCCTGGTATGCATGGTACCCCTTGAGCCCCCGTCCTGGTATGCATGGCACCCCTTGAGCCCCCATCCTGGTATGCATGGCACCCCTTGAGCCCCCATCCTGGTATGCATGGCACCCCTTGAGCCCCCATCCTGGTATGCATGGCACCCCTTGAGCCCCCATCCTGGTATGCATGGCACCCCTTGAGCCCCCATCCTGGTATGCATGGCACCCCTTGAGCCCCCGTCCTGGTATGCATGGCACCCCTTGAGCCCCCATCCTGGTATGCATGGCACCCCTTGAGCCCCCATCCTGGTATGCATGGCACCTCTTGAGCTCCCATCCTGGTATGCATGGCACCCCTTGAGCCCCCATCCTGGTATGCATGGCACCCCTTGAGCCCCCGTCCTGGTATGCATGGCACCCCTTGAGCCCCTGTCCTGGTATGCATGGCACCCCTTGTGCCCCCATCCTGGTATGCATGGCACCCCTTGAGCCCCCATCCTGGTATGCATGGCACCCCTTGAGCCCCCGTCCTGGTATGCATGGCACCCCTTGAGCCCCCATCCTGGTATGCATGGCACCCCTTGAGCCCCCATCCTGGTATGCATGGCACCTCTTGAGCTCCCATCCTGGTATGCATGGCACCCCTTGAGCCCCCGTCCTGGTATGCATGGCACCCCTTGAGCCCCCGTCCTGGTATGCATGGCACCCCTTGAGCCCCTGTCCTGGTATGCATGGCACACCTTGAGCCCCCATCCTGGTATGCATGGCACCCCTTGAGCCCCCATCCTGGTATGCATGGCACCACTTGAGCCCCCATCCTGGTATGCATGGCATCCCTTGAGCCTCCATCCTGGTATGTATGGCACCCCCTGAGCCCCCATCCTGGTATGCATGGCACCCCTTGAGCCCCCATCCTGGTATGCATGGCACCCCTTGATAGCCCATCCTGGTATGCATGGCACCCCTTGAGCCCCCGTCCTGGTATGCATGGCACCCCTTGAGCCCCCATCCTGGTATGCATGGCACCACTTGAGCCCCCATCCTGGTATGCATGGCATCCCTTGAGCCTCCATCCTGGTATGTATGGCACCCCTTGAGCCCCCGTCCTGGTATGCATGGCACCCCTTGAGCCCCTGTCCTGGTATGCATGGCACACCTTGTGCCCCCGTCCTGGTATGCATGGCACCCCTTGAGCCCCCATCCTGGTATGCATGGCACCACTTGAGCCCCCATCCTGGTATGCATGGCACCCCTTGAGCCCCTGTCCTGGTATGCATGGCACACCTTGTGCCCCCGTCCTGGTATGCATGGCACCCCTTGAGCCCCCATCCTGGTATGCATGGCACCCCTTGAGCCCCCATCCTGGTATGCATGGCACCCCTTGAGCCCCCGTCCTGGTATGCATGGCACCCCTTGAGCCCCCGTCCTGGTATGCATGGCACCCCTTGAGCCCCCATCCTGGTATGCATGACACCCCTTGAGCCCCCATCCTGGTATGCATGGCACCCCTTGAGCCCCCATCCTGGTATGCATGGCACCTCTTGAGCTCCCATCCTGGTATGCATGGCACCCCTTGAGCCCCCATCCTGGTATGCATGGCACCCCTTGAGCCCCCATCCTGGTATGCATGGCACCCCTTGAGCCCCTGTCCTGGTATGCATGGCACCCCTTGTGCCCCCGTCCTGGTATGCATGCCACCCCTTGAGCCCCCATCCTGGTATGCATGGCACCCCTTGAGCCCCCGTCCTGGTATGCATGGCACCCCTTGAGCCCCTGTCCTGGTATGCATGGCACACCTTGTGCCCCCATCCTGGTATGCATGGCACCACTTGAGCCCCCATCCTGGTATGCATGGCACCCCTTGAGCCCCCGTCCTGGTATGCATGGCACCCCTTGAGCCCCCATCCTGGTATGCATGGCACCCCTTGAGCCCCTGTCCTGGTATGCATGGCACCCCTTGAGCCCCTGTCCTGGTATGCATGGCACACTTTGTGCCCCCATCCTGGTATGCATGGCACCCCTTGAGCCAGCCCCCATCCTGGTATGCATGGCACCACTTGAGCCCCCATCCTGGTATGCATGGCACCCCTTGATAGCCAATCCTGGTATGCATGGCACCCCTTGAGCCCCCGTCCTGGTATGCATGGCACCCCTTGAGCCCCTGTCCTGGTATGCATGGCACACCTTGTGCCCCCATCCTGGTATGCATGGCACCCCTTGAGCCCCCATCCTGGTATGCATGGCACCACTTGAGCCCCCATCCTGGTATGCATGGCACCCCTTGATAGCTCATCCTGGTATGCATGGCACCCCTTGAGCCCCCGTCCTGGTATGCATGGCACCCCTTGAGCCCCCATCCTGGTATGCATGGCACCCCTTGAGCCCCCATCCTGGTATGCATGGCACCACTTGAGCCCCCATCCTGGTATGCATGGCATCCCTTGAGCCTCCATCCTGGTATGTATGGCACCCCCTGAGCCCCCATCCTGGTATGCATGGCACCCCTTGAGCCCCCATCCTGGTATGCATGGCACCCCTTGATAGCCCATCCTGGTATGCATGGCACCCCTTGATAGCCCATCCTGGTATGCATGGCACCCCTTGATAGCCCATCCTGGTATGCATGGCACCCCTTGAGCCCCCGTCCTGGTATGCATGGCACCCCTTGAGCCCCCATCCTGGTATGCATGGCACCACTTGAGCCCCCATCCTGGTATGTATGGCACCCCTTGAGCCCCCGTCCTGGTATGCATGGCACCCCTTGAGCCCCTGTCCTGGTATGCATGGCACACCTTGTGCCCCTGTCCTGGTATGCATGGCACCCCTTGAGCCCCCATCCTGGTATGCATGGCACCACTTGAGCCCCCATCCTGGTATGCATGGCACCCCTTGAGCCCCCATCCTGGTATGCATGGCACCCCTTGAGCCCCCATCCTGGTATGCATGGCACCACTTGAGCCCCCATCCTGGTATGCATGGCATCCCTTGAGCCTCCATCCTGGTATGTATGGCACCCCTTGAGCCCCCATCCTGGCATGCATGGCACCCTCTGAGCCCCCATCCTGGTATGCATGGCACCCCTTGAGCCCCCATCCTGGTATGCATGGCACCCCTTGAGCCCCTGTCCTGGTATGCATGGCACCCCTTGAGCCACTGTCCTGGTATGCATGGCACACCTTGTGCCCCCATCCTGGTATGCATGGCACCCCTTGAGCCAGCCCCCATCCTGGTATGCATGGCACCACTTGAGCCCCCATCCTGGTATGCATGGCACCCCTTGATAGCCCATCCTGGTATGCATGGCACCACTTGAGCCCCCGTCCTGGTATGCATGGCACCCCTTGAGCCCCCATCCTGGTATGCATGGCACCCCTTGAGCCCCCATCCTGGTATGCATGGCACCCCTTGAGCCCCCATCCTAGTATGCATGGCATCCCTTGAGCCTCCATCCTGGTATGTATGGCACCCCTTGAGCCCCCATCCTGGCATGCATGGCACCCTCTGAGCCCCCATCCTCGTATGCATGGCACCCCTTGAGCCCCCGTCCTGGTATGCATGGCACCCCTTGTGCCCCCATCCTGGTATGCATTCCACCCCTTGAGCCCCCATCCTGGTATGCATGGCACCCCTTGAGCCCCCGTCCTGGTATGCATGGCACCCCTTGAGCCCCTGTCCTGGTATGCATGGCACACCTTGTGCCCCCATACTGGTATGCATGGCACCCCTTGAGCCCCCATCCTGGTATGCATGGCACCACTTGAGCCCCCATCCTGGTATGCATGGCATCCCTTGAGCCTCCATCCTGGTATGTATGGCACCCCTTGAGCCCCCATCCTGGCATGCATGGCACCCTCTGAGCCCCCATCCTGGTATGCATGGTACCCCTTGAGCCCCCGTCCTGGTATGCATGGCACCCCTTGAGCCCCCATCCTGGTATGCATGGCACCCCTTGAGCCCCCATCCTGGTATGCATGGCACCCCTTGAGCCCCCATCCTGGTATGCATGGCACCCCTTGAGCCCCCATCCTGGTATGCATGGCACCCCTTGAGCCCCCATCCTGGTATGCATGGCACCCCTTGAGCCCCCGTCCTGGTATGCATGGCACCCCTTGAGCCCCCATCCTGGTATGCATGGCACCCCTTGAGCCCCCATCCTGGTATGCATGGCACCTCTTGAGCTCCCATCCTGGTATGCATGGCACCCCTTGAGCCCCCATCCTGGTATGCATGGCACCCCTTGAGCCCCCGTCCTGGTATGCATGGCACCCCTTGAGCCCCTGTCCTGGTATGCATGGCACCCCTTGTGCCCCCATCCTGGTATGCATGGCACCCCTTGAGCCCCCATCCTGGTATGCATGGCACCCCTTGAGCCCCCGTCCTGGTATGCATGGCACCCCTTGAGCCCCCATCCTGGTATGCATGGCACCCCTTGAGCCCCTGTCCTGGTATGCATGGCACACCTTGAGCCCCCATCCTGGTATGCATGGCACCCCTTGAGCCCCCATCCTGGTATGCATGGCACCACTTGAGCCCCCATCCTGGTATGCATGGCATCCCTTGAGCCTCCATCCTGGTATGTATGGCACCCCCTGAGCCCCCATCCTGGTATGCATGGCACCCCTTGAGCCCCCATCCTGGTATGCATGGCACCCCTTGATAGCCCATCCTGGTATGCATGGCACCCCTTGAGCCCCCGTCCTGGTATGCATGGCACCCCTTGAGCCCCCATCCTGGTATGCATGGCACCACTTGAGCCCCCATCCTGGTATGCATGGCATCCCTTGAGCCTCCATCCTGGTATGTATGGCACCCCTTGAGCCCCCGTCCTGGTATGCATGGCACCCCTTGAGCCCCTGTCCTGGTATGCATGGCACACCTTGTGCCCCCGTCCTGGTATGCATGGCACCCCTTGAGCCCCCATCCTGGTATGCATGGCACCACTTGAGCCCCCATCCTGGTATGCATGGCACCCCTTGAGCCCCTGTCCTGGTATGCATGGCACACCTTGTGCCCCCGTCCTGGTATGCATGGCACCCCTTGAGCCCCCATCCTGGTATGCATGGCACCCCTTGAGCCCCCATCCTGGTATGCATGGCACCCCTTGAGCCCCCGTCCTGGTATGCATGGCACCCCTTGAGCCCCCGTCCTGGTATGCATGGCACCCCTTGAGCCCCCATCCTGGTATGCATGACACCCCTTGAGCCCCCATCCTGGTATGCATGGCACCCCTTGAGCCCCCATCCTGGTATGCATGGCACCTCTTGAGCTCCCATCCTGGTATGCATGGCACCCCTTGAGCCCCCATCCTGGTATGCATGGCACCCCTTGAGCCCCCATCCTGGTATGCATGGCACCCCTTGAGCCCCTGTCCTGGTATGCATGGCACCCCTTGTGCCCCCGTCCTGGTATGCATGCCACCCCTTGAGCCCCCATCCTGGTATGCATGGCACCCCTTGAGCCCCCGTCCTGGTATGCATGGCACCCCTTGAGCCCCTGTCCTGGTATGCATGGCACACCTTGTGCCCCCATCCTGGTATGCATGGCACCACTTGAGCCCCCATCCTGGTATGCATGGCACCCCTTGAGCCCCCGTCCTGGTATGCATGGCACCCCTTGAGCCCCCATCCTGGTATGCATGGCACCCCTTGAGCCCCTGTCCTGGTATGCATGGCACCCCTTGAGCCCCTGTCCTGGTATGCATGGCACACTTTGTGCCCCCATCCTGGTATGCATGGCACCCCTTGAGCCAGCCCCCATCCTGGTATGCATGGCACCACTTGAGCCCCCATCCTGGTATGCATGGCACCCCTTGATAGCCCATCCTGGTATGCATGGCACCCCTTGAGCCCCCGTCCTGGTATGCATGGCACCCCTTGAGCCCCTGTCCTGGTATGCATGGCACACCTTGTGCCCCCATCCTGGTATGCATGGCACCCCTTGAGCCCCCATCCTGGTATGCATGGCACCACTTGAGCCCCCATCCTGGTATGCATGGCACCCCTTGATAGCTCATCCTGGTATGCATGGCACCCCTTGAGCCCCCGTCCTGGTATGCATGGCACCCCTTGAGCCCCCATCCTGGTATGCATGGCACCCCTTGAGCCCCCATCCTGGTATGCATGGCACCACTTGAGCCCCCATCCTGGTATGCATGGCATCCCTTGAGCCTCCATCCTGGTATGTATGGCACCCCCTGAGCCCCCATCCTGGTATGCATGGCACCCCTTGAGCCCCCATCCTGGTATGCATGGCACCCCTTGATAGCCCATCCTGGTATGCATGGCACCCCTTGATAGCCCATCCTGGTATGCATGGCACCCCTTGATAGCCCATCCTGGTATGCATGGCACCCCTTGAGCCCCCGTCCTGGTATGCATGGCACCCCTTGAGCCCCCATCCTGGTATGCATGGCACCACTTGAGCCCCCATCCTGGTATGTATGGCACCCCTTGAGCCCCCGTCCTGGTATGCATGGCACCCCTTGAGCCCCTGTCCTGGTATGCATGGCACACCTTGTGCCCCTGTCCTGGTATGCATGGCACCCCTTGAGCCCCCATCCTGGTATGCATGGCACCACTTGAGCCCCCATCCTGGTATGCATGGCACCCCTTGAGCCCCCATCCTGGTATGCATGGCACCCCTTGAGCCCCCATCCTGGTATGCATGGCACCACTTGAGCCCCCATCCTGGTATGCATGGCATCCCTTGAGCCTCCATCCTGGTATGTATGGCACCCCTTGAGCCCCCATCCTGGCATGCATGGCACCCTCTGAGCCCCCATCCTGGTATGCATGGCACCCCTTGAGCCCCCATCCTGGTATGCATGGCACCCCTTGAGCCCCTGTCCTGGTATGCATGGCACCCCTTGAGCCACTGTCCTGGTATGCATGGCACACCTTGTGCCCCCATCCTGGTATGCATGGCACCCCTTGAGCCAGCCCCCATCCTGGTATGCATGGCACCCCTTGAGCCCCCATCCTGGTATGCATGGCACCCCTTGAGCCCCCATCCTGGTATGCATGGCACCACTTGAGCCCCCATCCTGGTATGCATGGCACCCCTTGAGCCCCCATCCTAGTATGCATGGCATCCCTTGAGCCTCCATCCTGGTATGTATGGCACCCCTTGAGCCCCCATCCTGGCATGCATGGCACCCTCTGAGCCCCCATCCTCGTATGCATGGCACCCCTTGAGCCCCCGTCCTGGTATGCATGGCACCCCTTGAGTCCCCATCCTGGTATGCATGGCACCCCTTGAGCCCCCATCCTGGTATGCATGGCACCCCTTGAGCCCCCATCCTGGTATGCATGGCACCCCTTGAGCCCCCGTCCTGGTATGCATGGCACCCCTTGTGCCCCCATCCTGGTATGCATGCCACCCCTTGAGCCCCTGTCCTGGTATGCATGGCACACCTTGTGCCCCCGTCCTGGTATGCATGGCACCCCTTGAGCCCCCGTCCTGGTATGCATGGCACCCCTTGAGCCCCCATCCTGGTATGCATGGCACCCCTTGAGCCCCCATCCTGGTATGCATGGCACCCCTTGAGCCCCCATCCTGGTATGCATGGCACCCCTTGAGCCCCCATCCTGGTATGCATGGCACCCCTTGAGCCCCCATCCTGGTATGCATGGCACCACTTGAGCCCCCGTCCTGGTATGCATGGCACCCCTTGAGCCCCCATCCTGGTATGCATGGCACCCCTTGAGCCCCCATCCTGGTATGCATGGCACCTCTTGAGCTCCCATCCTGGTATGCATGGCACCCCTTGAGCCCCCATCCTGGTATGCATGGCACCCCTTGAGCCCCCGTCCTGGTATGCATGGCACCCCTTGAGCCCCCGTCCTGGTATGCATGGCACCCCTTGTGCCCCCATCCTGGTATGCATGCCACCCCTTGAGCCCCCATCCTGGTAAGCATGGCACCCCTTGAGCCCCCGTCCTGGTATGCATGGCACCCCTTGAGCCCCTGTCCTGGTATGCATGGCACACCTTGTGCCCCCATCCTGGTATGCATGGCACCCCTTGAGCCCCCATCCTGGTATGCATGGCACCACTTGAGCCCCCATCCTGGTATGCATGGCACCCCTTGATAGCTCATCCTGGTATGCATGGCACCCCTTGAGCCCCCGTCCTGGTATGCATGGCACCCCTTGAGCCCCCATCCTGGTATGCATGGCACCCCTTGAGCCCCCATCCTGGTATGCATTTCACCACTTGAGCCCCCATCCTGGTATGCATGGCATCCCTTGAGCCTCCATCCTGGTATGTATGGCACCCCCTGAGCCCCCATCCTGGTATGCATGGCACCCCTTGAGCCCCCGTCCTGGTATGCATGGCACCCCTTGAGCCCCCGTCCTGGTATGCATGGCACCCCTTGAGCCCCCATCCTGGTATGCATGGCACCACTTGAGCCCCCATCCTGGTATGCATGGCATCCCTTGAGCCTCCATCCTGGTATGTATGGCACCCCTTGAGCCCCTGTCCTGGTATGCATGGCACCCCTTGAGCCCCTGTCCTGGTATGCATGGCACACCTTGTGCCCCCATCCTGGTATGCATGGCACCACTTGAGCCCCCATCCTGGTATGCATGGCACCCCTTGATAGCCCATCCTGGTATGCATGGCACCCCTTGAGCCCCCGTCCTGGTATGCATGGCACCCCTTGAGCCCCCATCCTGGTATGCATGGCACCCCTTGAGCCCCCATCCTGGTATGCATGGCACCACTTGAGCCCCCATCCTGGTATGCATGGCATCCCTTGAGCCTCCATCCTGGTATGTATGGCACCCCTTGAGCCCCCATCCTGGCATGCATGGCACCCTCTGAGCCCCCATCCTGGTATGCATGGTACCCCTTGAGCCCCCATCCTGGTATGCATGGCACCCCTTGAGCCCCCGTCCTGGTATGCATGGCACCCCTTGAGCCCCCGTCCTGGTATGCATGGCACACCTTGTGCCCCCGTCCTGGTATGCATGGCACCCCTTGAGCCCCCATCCTGGTATGCATGGCACCCCTTGAGCCCCCATCCTGGTATCCATGGCACCCCTTGAGCCCCCATCCTGGTATGCATGGCACCCCTTGAGCCCTCATCCTGGTATGCATGGCACCCCTTGAGCCCCCATCCTGGTATGCATGGCACCCCTTGAGCCCCCATCCTGGTATGCATGGCACCCCTTGATAGCTCATCCTGGTATGCATGGCACCCCTTGAGCCCCCGTCCTGGTATGCATGGCACCCCTTGAGCCCCCATCCTGGTATGCATGGCACCCCTTGAGCCCCCATCCTGGTATGCATGGCACCCCTTGATAGCCCATCCTGGTATGCATGGCACCCCTTGAGCCCCCGTCCTGGTATGCATGGCACCCCTTGAGCCCCCATCCTGGTATGCATGGCACTCCTTGAGCCCCCATCCTGGTATGCATGGCACCACTTGAGCCCCCATCCTGGTATGCATGGCATCCCTTGAGCCTCCATCCTGGTATGTATGGCACCCCTTGAGCCCCCATCCTGGCATGCATGGCACCCTCTGAGCCCCCATCCTGGTATGCATGGTACCCCTTGAGCCCCCATCCTGGTATGCATGGCACCCCTTGAGCCCCCGTCCTGGTATGCATGGCACCCCTTGAGCCCCCGTCCTGGTATGCATGGCACCCCTTGAGCCCCCATCCTGGTATGCATGGCACCCCTTGAGCCCCCATCCTGGTATGCATGGCACCACTTGAGCCCCCATCCTGGTATGCATGGCATCCCTTGAGCCTCCATCCTGGTATGTATGGCACCCCCTGAGCCCCCATCCTGGTATGCATGGCACCCCTTGAGCCCCCGTCCTGGTATGCATGGCACCCCTTGAGCCCCCGTCCTGGTATGCATGGCACCCCTTGAGCCCCCGTCCTGGTATGCATGGCACCACTTGAGCCCCCATCCTGGTATGCATGGCATCCCTTGAGCCTCCATCCTGGTATGTATGGCACCCCTTGAGCCCCTGTCCTGGTATGCATGGCACCCCTTGAGCCCCTGTCCTGGTATGCATGGCACACCTTGTGCCCCCATCCTGGTATGCATGGCACCACTTGAGCCCCCATCCTGGTATGCATGGCACCCCTTGATAGCCCATCCTGGTATGCATGGCACCCCTTGAGCCCCCGTCCTGGTATGCATGGCACCCCTTGAGCCCCCGTCCTGGTATGCATGGCACCCCTTGAGCCCCCGTCCTGGTATGCATGGCACCCCTTGAGCCCCCATCCTGGTATGCATGGCACCACTTGATCCCCCATCCTGGTATGCATGGCATCCCTTGAGCCTCCATCCTGGTATGTATGGCACCCCTTGAGCCCCCATCCTGGCATGCATGGCACCCTCTGAGCCCCCATCCTGGTATGCATGGTACCCCTTGAGCCCCCATCCTGGTATGCATGGCACCCCTTGAGCCCCCGTCCTGGTATGCATGGCACCCCTTGAGCCCCTGTCCTGGTATGCATGGCACACCTTGTGCCCCCGTCCTGGTATGCATGGCACCCCTTGAGCCCCCATCCTGGTATGCATGGCACCCCTTGAGCCCCCATCCTGGTATCCATGGCACCCCTTGAGCCCCCATCCTGGTATGCATGGCACCCCTTGAGCCCCCATCCTGGTATGCATGGCACCCCTTGAGCCCCCATCCTGGTATGCATGGCACCCCTTGAGCCCCCATCCTGGTATGCATGGCACCCCTTGATAGCTCATCCTGGTATGCATGGCACCCCTTGAGCCCCCGTCCTGGTATGCATGGCACCCCTTGAGCCCCCATCCTGGTATGCATGGCACCCCTTGAGCGCCCATCCTGGTATGCATGGCACCCCTTGAGCCCCCGTCCTGGTATACATGGCACCCCTTGAGCCCCCATCCTGGTATGCATGGCACCCCTTGAGCCCCCATCCTGGTATGCATGGCACCACTTGAGCCCCCATCCTGGTATGCATGGCATCCCTTGAGCCTCCATCCTGGTATGTATGGCACCCCTTGAGCCCCCATCCTGGCATGCATGGCACCCTCTGAGCCCCCATCCTGGTATGCATGGTACCCCTTGAGCCCCCATCCTGGTATGCATGGCACCCCTTGAGCCCCCGTCCTGGTATGCATGGCACCCCTTGAGCCCCTGTCCTGGTATGCATGGCACACCTTGTGCCCCCGTCCTGGTATGCATGGCACCCCTTGAGCCCCCATCCTGGTATGCATGGCACCCCTTGAGCCCCCATCCTGGTATCCATGGCACCCCTTGAGCCCCCATCCTGGTATGCATGGCACCCCTTGAGCCCCCATCCTGGTATGCATGGCACCCCTTGAGCCCCCATCCTGGTATGCATGGCACCCCTTGAGCCCCCATCCTGGTATGCATGGCACCCCTTGATAGCTCATCCTGGTATGCATGGCACCCCTTGAGCCCCCGTCCTGGTATGCATGGCACCCCTTGAGCCCCCATCCTGGTATGCATGGCACCCCTTGAGCCCCCATCCTGGTATGCATGGCACCCCTTGAGCCCCCATCCTGGTATGCATGGCATCCCTTGAGCCCCCGTCCTGGTATGTATGGCACCCCTTGAGCCCCCATCCTGGCATGCATGGCACCCTCTGAGCCCCCATCCTGGTATGCATGTTACCCCTTGAGCCCCCATCCTGGTATGCATGGCACCCCTTGAGCCCCCATCCTGGCATGCATGGCACCCTCTGAGCCCCCATCCTGGTATGCATGTTACCCCTTGAGCCCCCATCCTGGTATGCATGGCACCCCTTGAGCCCCTGTCCTGGTATGCATGGCACCCCTTGAGCCCCTGTCCTGGTATGCATGGCACACCTTGTGCCCCCATCCTGGTATGCATGGCACCCCTTGAGCCAGCCCCCATCCTGGTATGCATGGCACCACTTGATAGCCCATCCTGGTATGCATGGCACCCCTTGAGCCCCCGTCCTGGTATGCATGGCACCCCTTGAGCCCCCATCCTGGTATGCATGGCACCCCTTGATCCCCCGTCCTGGTATGCATGGCACACCTTGTGCCCCCATCCTGGTATGCATGGCACCCCTTGATAGCCCATCCTGGTATGCATGGCACCCCTTGAGCCCCCGTCCTGGTATGCATGGCACCACTTGAGCCCCCATCCTGGTATGCATGGCACCCCTTGATAGCCCATCCTGGTATGCATGGCACCCCTTGAGCCCCCGTCCTGGTATGCATGGCACCCCTTGAGCCCCCATCCTGGTATGCATGGCATCCCTTGAGCCCCCATCCTGGTATGCATGGCATCCCTTGAGCCTCCATCCTGGTATGTATGGCACCCCTTGAGCCCCCATCCTGGCATGCATGGCACCCTCTGAGCCCCCATCCTGGTATGCATGGCACCCCTTGAGCCCCCATCCTGGCATGCATGGCACCCTCTGAGCCCCCATCCTGGTATGCATGGCACCTCTGAACCCCCATCACGCTGCCTACAAAAAAAAAAATAAACAATCATACTCACCTCCTCTCTCCTCCATTGCTGTACCGCTCTGCTGCCGACACTCTCACTGTGTGAGCCGCGCATGGCGTACCTGCCATGCGCCCTCACACAGTGTGAGATGCTGTGCTGGAATAGTCACTGCTCCCCACGCCGGAACTCTGTGCGTGGGGAGCAGTGACCATTCAGTCTGTTCAATAGCCGGCACACTGGAGCCGCAGCGCGGCTCCTGCTGCCGCTCTGAGGTCAGTGTGCCTGCTATTAAAGACCATGGATATTCACTACAACCCATGGGAGTGGATTGTAGGGAATATTCATGAGCTTTAATAGCGGGCACACAGACCGCAGAGCGGTAGCAGGAGCCACGCTGCGGCTACAGTGTGCCAGCTATTAAGAAAAATGAATATTCATTGCTCTCCACACCCATGGGCGTGGGGAGCAGGGAATATTCATTTTCTTTAGTAGCGGGCACAGTGTAGGCACCAGCAGGCGGCTGCTGCCTCCTGTGCCCCGCTGATCCCCCTCTTCCGCTCCCCCACACCCACCACCACGCACAGCCATGTATATAGTATTCGGACTATAAGATTGAAGGAAAATTTTGGAGGAAAAAAGTGCGTCTTATAGTCTGAAAAATACAGTATTTTGTTGATAGTTTGTGAGCGTTCGCTCGGCATTACATTACCTCTAGATGTCAGTGTCCTCCATACTTGGTATGTGCTAGTTTAGATATGGAAATGATCTGATTGAATTGTAGCTTTCAGATTGCATAATGATCAGTGTATCAGGGCAGTACAATGCAATCATTCCCTTGTGATCTAGAAATGTAACCTTAACTCTTCTACATTTGCAGCAAAAACCTCTTCAGATGGAACCCCAAAACAAAAACGACCGCCAAAGCCAAAGAAGTCTGATACTCTTTTGCATTCAGACTCTGATTTGGAGTTTGGAACCCCAAAGAAAACTACAACACCCAAAGGCAAGTATTTAGAGAAAGGCCTGCTTTTCCCTTCTGCTCGTCTGCGGATTAATGTGTAATAGAAAGTAATGACAAGCTGTACTTGCGTTTTCTTAGTCGAGTCTGAAATCCATGAGGTGGATCCTGGTGTCGGATTAAATGCAGAGTGTCATGTATAATGCTGTAGTCTACATGGTGTCACTTTCATTAAAGCACCACTCCAGCTGTTTTTTTTTTTATTTCAGCGCTAGAGTGGTGTCACTAACATAAGTTCACTGCCCCTAGTATTACACTTACCAGCCGCCATCATCCTCTGTTATCGGCACCGCTCTGTTTGTCTTCTGCCAAGTCGCTCCAGTCTTCGCTGGGTGAGCCGGAGGTCACTGCTCAATGTAAGTCTATGAGAGCCAGAACGGGAGTTTCATAGACTTACATTGAGAGCTTGTGATTATTAACTTCTATGGCGGCAAGGACCGGAGCGGCGTCGGGAACAGCTGAAGTCTGAGGCTGGTAAGTATATTACAAGGGGCAGGGAACTTACATTAGTGTCACCACTCCAGCACTGAAAGAAAGCACCACTCCAGCTTTTTTTTTAAGACTGATTTTACCCATGCATAAAAAACTGAACCCTACTTAATTGTGACGACGTTTCACTCAAAATGGTCATAATTTATATTGGATGTTGAAGTTCCTATAATAGCCCCTTAGTGACCACAACACGTCTTTTTACTGACATGACATATAGGAGAATATCATCCCCCAATGGTTGAAAATACCGCTACTATCAGCTGTACACTATAGCTGACACCCTGCTGCATCTGCCAAGATCAGTGTTGGCATCAATCATGGCTGTTTAACCCCTTAGATGCTTCTGTCAATAGTGACTATGGCATCTAGATGGTTAACATAGTGTGGGGGCTCCCTCTTTAGCTCCATCGGCACCCTGAGATCATGATTGTGTAGACCTGATGGTTGCCTTGGCAATTCATGGCCAAATAACGGCCTTAGAGTCTGCCGGCTATAGCGACCTGCTCAGAAGTTAGAAACATTTAGGTGGTAAATATAACATTTTTCTTTCCTGTCATGTCACATTGCATTAATTCCTGAAAAGCACCTGAAGGGTTAATAAACTGCTTGAAAGCTGTGTAGAATATGTTGAGGGGCGCTGTTTTTAAAATGGTATCACCTTTGGGGATTTCCAATATAAGGTCCCCCAAAGTCACTTCAAAACCGAATAGGTCCCTAAAAAATGTGTTGTAAATTTCCTTGAAAAAATGAAAAATTGCTGACATGCTAAAAAAAGTAAAAGAACATTTTACAAATGGTGCAGATATAAAGCAGACATGAGGTAAATGTTATTTAACTATTTTATGTTCTGTTACTATTTGGATTAAAGAGACAATCATTCAAAGTTTGAAAATTGCTACTTTTTGAAAAGTTTTGTCAAATATCTTATATTTTTTATAAATAAAACATATCAACCTAAATTTACCATTAACATAAAGTATAATGTGTCACAAAAAAGTCTCAAAATCACTGGGATATGTTGAAACATTCCAGAGTTATTGCCACATCAGATTTGAAAAAATTGGTCTAGTCATTAAGAGGTTAAAGAGAACCTGTCCCTGGGACTGACCACTGAGTATCCATGATATTAAGCTATGTAATATGTAAGCTTTCTGAAACTAGTGAGTACAATCCTGCTGACTGAATGACCTGCATCAGGAAGAGAGCTGCAGACAATGACTTGTATATGCTTTTGGGGTATTATAGATTGGTCAGAACAGTTTTGGCGACATAACGGGACGTACCCAATATTATTGGGCTGGTGGTTTCATTCTGTGATTGACATTGGTCATTCTGCCCCTCACTTGCCCTGAAAGCAGCTTTGTATGCAATATATGTCTGACACATGAAGACTGTGGACGGTAGCCGGGCTCTCTTGTCCTCAACAATGTTCTGAAATCATAATGTCTATTCTTTAACAGCAAAAGGAAGAGGAAAGAAAAGGAAAACGTCTGATTCTGAAAATGAAGGGGACTACAATCCGGGGAAAAAATCATCATCGAAGTCCACATCGAGCAAGGTGAGAGCACAGCGGTTTGCACTGCCGTGTAATACTCTACATGGATTATCTGTATTCCACTGACATCTGGTGGGATTCGAAGCAAGTCACTGTCAGTCTTGTGCCAGACAGACACATTTCTGAACAAACCTTCATCTTGACCTAAGACCTGAAAGGACGTTTCTGATCATTTGTGACTTACAGCTTCTACTTATCTGAGGGAATTTGTGCTCATTCTGGCAAAAGAGCATTTGTAAAGTCTTGATCCTTCCTCCATTTTTTTTTGCGCAATTTGGCATTTTAATTCCTCCCAAGCTTGTCAATGTTAGTGAGGTTTGGACTCTGCAGTCCACATAGGGTCTTCAGCATCTACGCATTTCTTCACGGTTGGGCACAGTCAAGGGTTTCCAAAACGGTTCCCAGAAAGTTATCTAGAATGTCTTTCTACACTGCCATTCAGTAGTAGAAATTGGGGTAGTTTTCTTGGTTTCTGCCAAACTAATTTTTGTTCTTTATACAGCCAGATAGTAAAATGTGATTTCTCAATGGTGGTGTGCTGTAGCCATGCTTGCCATTGTGTATAGGGATCTTTGGATTTTGTGCAGTCCCTGATGTAGTTTTCAGAGGTCGTTTACATCTTTAGGCCACGGCCCCACTATCAGTATTCGGTCAATATTTTTTCTCAGGAGTGGGAACCAAAATCAGGTGAGGAACAATGAGAGAAAAGGTATAAAAGAAACAAGTCACCAATTCTGCATTTATCACCCACTCCTGGTTTTGGCTCCCACTCCTGAGAGAAAATACGGACCAAATACTGATAGTGGGGTCGTGGCCTTATAGTAAGAAAACTAACAGACTACGTGATCAGCTGAGCACTGTACTTTGCACTCCCGAGCCCTGTGCTGTGGATAGGTGATGACTTGTTTTCATGGGAGACCCTTGGGTTGCTTTACCAGCATATGCTCACATTTTGGGCCCAGCGTTGTTCACACGTGTTGAAGTCAGACTCTTCTGATTTATGAAGAGGTGCACGCCTCTTCATCAATCTGGAGCATTTGAGAGTGGTGCGTGACTCCGTCACTACACCAAGAAATCTCACTCCAGTCAGATGCTGGTATCAGATTTCTGGCATAGGGAACGCTACAGTTCATCATGAATTAGACGAGCTGTGGCACCTTGTCCCGCCGCGGCCCCATACCACCAGCTTTTCCTATTTTGATAAAGCTGAGAGAAACTGGGACAGCAAAAAGTTGAATTTTGCGACTTTTCATAGCTTTTACTCCAGAATTCTGACCTACATTTTTTTGATGAATCAGGCCCTTTGTCTTCTTTGTTGCCCTGAGTCTGTAGATTTCTTGTCATCTGACTTCTTGGTAACTGATTTTCCCTCAGAAGTCTAAGACAGCGGCGTTTGACAATGATTCAGACGTGGACATCTTCCCACCAGAAGCTAACTCCGAAAGCGCGACACGACAAAGGCCAGGCCGGGCCAGGAAAGAAGTGAAATATTTTGCAGAGTCTGATGATGAAGATGATGATTTTGTTATGTATTAGTTATGTGCCCGAGGAGCACCCCAATGTTTTCCAACAAAGTATGTTGTGTAGTCCTTTTGTCCCTCCCGTTGCAAACTTTTGTACATTGTCTTATTTTATGTGATAATGTATTTGATGTTTTTTATTATTGTGTAGGCATTTTAACATTTGTTGTTACACATACAGATTTCTGCTCTTTTTTACTCATGAAATGTCATGTACTCGTTCCAATTTGCCTTGTAGAAATGTTTTAGACTGCCGTGCTCAAGCACACGTTTTAATTGTCATGACTAAACACAGAAGGGAGAAAACACAGCAACCCTGCTTTTTAAAATGAAGACAAAAAACATTAAAAAAAAAATGGAAATCTTATCCTCTGTTGTGTGTTCTATTATTAAGATCACCATGAAAGATGTAAAATAAATATATTTTATTCTTTTGCCAGGAGACTCCATGGAAAAAAGGTAAACAGTATATGAACATAGAAAGCATTGTTAAACAATCTCAATGTACAAACCGAGCCAGTGAAGAATACATCACAGACTTGCTAAAATATCCCCCAAAATTTCTACTAGTGCTTTAAATGAGACCTATAAACACCTTTCAATGTGTCATCGTCTACTGTGGTATCACAGTAACTGTGATCCAGATTAAAACAATGAAATGGGTGGGCTTGACGTATAAGTGTGGGGCTGAGGCAATTGCTATATTGTGCCAGTTCAATGGGAGCGCCACGGTAGTGTGTTACATCTCTCGCGTGTGCATCTTTACATTGTACAACTCATTATGTAGTCTTCTACTAGAAAAAAAAGGAGTCTGTCAGCACAAAATAACTGTTCAAACCAAGCACAGGCGCTTGGTGCACCTTTGGCGTTGCCAAACAGAATACAGCACCTTCCAAACTAATTGTTTTGCCTCTATCTCTGCCCTGTCTTCCTTGATTGATGGCTGTGGCTGGAGATAGATGGCAAACAAGTGCACTGAACTGGTTGGCTATACCAAGGGTGCACTAAAGGCCTGTGCTTGGTTTGACCAGTCATTTTGTGCTGAAAGATTCTAAAATTATACCATTGTTGTAGTATATAACAGCTGAGAAAACCTGCAGCTGCCGCTAGTGTTAAAGAATAGCAGCTCCTAGCATGCTCTGCCGTTCTCAAGTAGCCAAGATGGTCTTACAGCGTTCATTACGTCACACTCCAGAGTTGTAGCGAGTTGCTGATTTGTGCACCGAAGAGATGTATTCTGGGAAATTAAAGGGGGAACTTTTTATGCAATACCCACTCGTAGGTCATGAACCACACACACAAACATTTCTCTAATGGCTTGTGAACAGGTAAACATGAAAAAAAGGAAAACAGACAAAAACATTGTAACACTGGAAAGTGCCTTTGAGGCTACAATTACTGCAGTAATGCACCTGTAAATATCATCCACCAAAACAATCACATCTGTTTTATCCACCTTCTTAAAGTGACATTGACAACTCTACAATAACAGGTCTCCTAACGGAACAGGCAGTTACAAAACTGGCTTCAGATAATGTAGTGAATGTTCTCCCACAACTTCCTCCGACAGGACAGCAGGGAAATAGACGCAATGCAGTTGAGGGCATGTAATGACCTATATGACGGTTAATGTTCCTTGTATGGACACTTACAACAGTCCATTTGTTTTTTTTTTACATTTGTTTTTTAACCTTGTCTTGAACATTTCATGTATGCAAGACAAAAGGAAAGCACCGAACATCCAGCAGAAAGAACAGTAAATAGGTTATGTACAAAGTCTTCAAAGATCATGCAATCTGATGATCGGAAGAGAAAATAGACATAGCTTTATTTCTTGTTCTGTAAAATGGCTGCTTTAGTGTGGTTTTCTTCTATTCGTAAGGGTCCAGCAAAGATAAGAATGTAAACAGCAAAAAGTATATAGGTTTATATAAATGGAAACCAGTTGGTCTTTTCTTGCTGAAGAATCTGAACACGTTTTGGATCTGCAAAGTCAGCAATGGGGTGTGGGAAAATGCTTCTTGCTCGTCATCCCTGTGTGCATATTGTGTTGGGAATGTCTCGTGGAGATTTGGGCCTTATTGCACCTGTGCACATTTGCTGACCCGCTCCTCTTCTGACTTAGTTGAGATGCTCTGACTGTGCTCTGGCGCATTCTCACTTGGACTGGATGCCTCATGGCCTTCCGAGTTCTCCAGCATTTCCTGAATGAGGGGAGGCATTGATCCGGGTATTTCCAGCTTCAATGTGATAACACGTTCTGCACCTAAACAGATAGAAGCAGCAGGTTTAGCTACATGTAATCCATTAAAATCCAGCTTTTTAGGTTAGCCATCTTTGACCATCTCTAAAGCAAATGAATTTCGGAACAAATTTGGATTTTTAAATGTTAGCGGGTTTTGTTGATTATCCACATGGTTTTTGCTACAGTAGTATGCTCATGTGATTTATGGTTGGTTGGTTTGTGGACTAGTTACAGAATATTACTCCTGTAATCAATATGTAGGCTTCCAAAAGACACCTTTAGGCTGCATTCACACATACATAATTGATTGGATGTTCTGACCCAAGCTTAGGTCAGGAGATCGGCAACCAGTCCGTCCATCAGGAACTGTTGTGACAAAGTCACTGGCAAAGTACTGGAGGGGAGATATGTAGCACTGAGATTGTTAGTTCCAGTAATATAAACATAGAAAAATGTTCCAGCGCACAAAGTGATAAGGGGTTAATCAGCCATCTTTAGTGCTAGGGTGATTAAACTTCTGCAGAGAGGGAGGAGGTCAGAGGATAAAATCCCAGCCTGTTAGAGCATTTCGTGTGGGGTGGGCCTGGAGGTGAAAGCTCTGAGCTGTTTTGTCACGTGAAGGAAAGCTAAACATTGGGTTTGTTCCTGAAGCTGGCGGTTACCCGTAGCAACAAGGACTGTGCCACACGTTGTGTTTTGTTTTTCCTGGTAGGCCGGGAAGGCCGTGTTTGTTTTTGCTAACATTGCCGTGGTTTATGCAGCACTCTTAATAAACCCAACAGAAGATTTAAAGAGAAAGTGTTCCTGTGTCTACCTCTATGTGCAACCAAGTGAGCCAATCTACCACAGTGTGAATCCGGCCTTATTCAGCAGTAAATGTAATAAAATATCTTTGTTTAAAGATGGGATATCAAACTCAAACTCACAGAGTGTCAAAATGAAAAACTTGGACAAAGTTGCTGGCCAACAAGTATACAGAATAATTGGCCCCACAAAGTACTCCATGCAGAAATAATGTGCCCCACATAGTTCTCAATACAGAATAATGGGCCCCACATAGTACTCCATACAGAATAATGGCCTCACATAGTCCTCTATATAGAATAATGGGCCCCACATAGTCCTCCATACAGAATAATGGGCCCCACATAGTCCTCTATATAGAATAATGGGCCCCACATAGTACTCCATACAGAATAATGGCCTCACATAGGGGTGGTAGTTCTGGTGTTGAGGGCCAAATAAAACCATCCTGAGACCAGATTTGGCGATTTGGCCCAAGGGTCGGAGTTTGACGTGTGGTTCAAAGGGAGTCTGTCTGGGGAAAAATGAAGTTACAAAGTAAGCTGAGCTCCAAGAAATGTAGTTTGCCCTAGGAAGAGTTATTCTTATAACTTCCAAAATATACTGGCTATTAGTGATGAGCGAGCGTGCTCGTTTATCGCTTTCACCGAGCACGCTCGGGTGCTTTCCGGGTATCTTTGGCATGCTCGTATATTAAGTTTGAGTCCCTGCGTCTGCATGATTTACGGCCGTTATTCAGCCTCAACACATGGAGAGATTACCTGTTTGTTAGTCAGCCTCAACACGTGAGGATACCCTAACAAACAGGCAATCTCTGCATGTGTTGAGGCTGAATAACAACAGTAAATCATGCAGACGCAGGCACTCGAACTTAATATACAAGCACGCCGAAGATACTCGGAAAGCACCCGCGTGTGCTCGCTCATCTCTACTGGCTATGTCTCCAGAAAACATTTTCAAGTAAGATTCTAATTAAGTGCTTGGGGCTTGGTGGATGGGGTCAGTACGGCCAGTGGCACCTTTCTTCAGGCAGTTTAGAAGGCCGGCTCTGGCTCCATGTGGGGCTCCACTGCTTTCATTAGAGTCTCACACAGCACTGAGGCGTGCGCAGAACATCCCCTAGAGATGGCCATAAGTGTGTTCTGCATATGCACTGAATTTCAGTCAAGGTAAGGACCTAATTTGTGTATTACATAATGTTTTCTGGAGCCAACGCTGTTAAGCAATAAAGCAGAGACCAGCTCCAGCCAAACTGACTCAGGGCATTTATAACGTCATTTCCCAATGACAGAATCCCTTTAACAACTTTCACAATTTTATGTATTCATGTAAAATCTAATAAAAGAAGTTTATAACCGTATGGAAGCATGCTACTCCACAATGACTTAATATTTCAACCCTATAGATAGCGACAAACACCTTGGTGGCCTCAGAAAGACCTTTTTGTATCAGGGCTACCATCCAAGAACAATAGAGAACCAGATTACAAGAGCCACCAGAATATCAAGGAATCATCTCCTACATTACAAAACTAAACAAGAAAGCAACCGGGTGCCTCTAGTAGTCACCTACAATCCAAATCTGAAGGTACTAAGGAGAGCTGCACGGAAACTACAACCCTTACTACAAAAAGATGCCCGATTACAATCCATATTTCCAGATCCCCACTTCTGTGTTTCAGGCAGCCCCCAAATTTAAGAGTGTGTAAAGCTGTCATCAAAGCAAAAGGTGGCTACTTTGAAGAACCTAGAATATAAGAGATATTTTCAGTTATTTCACACTTTTT
Organism: Phyllobates terribilis; assembly: GCF_046119375.1. Taxonomy (NCBI): domain Eukaryota; kingdom Metazoa; phylum Chordata; class Amphibia; order Anura; family Dendrobatidae; genus Phyllobates; species Phyllobates terribilis. Next base: position 190,409,160 of record NW_027362764.1, on the reverse strand, counting down.
TGTTAAGTATATAATTCCACATGTGTTAATTCATAGTTTTGATGCCTTCAGTGTGAATGTACAATTTTCATAGTCATGAAAATACAGAAAAATCTTTAAATTAGAAGGTGTGTCCAAACTTTTGGTCTGTACTGTATTTTCTTAATATTCCATATAATTTACACTATGGACCACATATTCCCATATAGGATAACCCAACTGCTGCAGAACCTCTTTTTTTCCTTTTTGAAGTGTGCAGAGATTTTTCTTCATTATTGTCTGGTTAAATACCCTTTTTCTTTAAAAAAAAAAAAAAAACACCACAGCCCCGTGTGAATACGGCCTGTTATATAACTATACATTTATGCACCATTGAGAAAATATATATATATAATTCTGTATCTCGATCATCCTGTTACATTCACCTATCATTAGTATTGTGTCATGCAGTAATATCTATTCTCTCCTGAGAAGCCTCATTGTCTTTATATCCATATAACATTACCTTTTGCACTAATGCTGCGAAGATCTGTGATCTTCATTAAAATCTTTGGAAACATATGGGGTTTGTTGGGTCTTCTCTTTCTGATATAAATTTTCAATGCTTCCAGTAATGGCTCCTGCAGCTTATCTACTTTAGCCGGTTCTTCAAGATCCTGACGGTCTAGATAAGCAGAGTGAAAAAAAATCACCTTTCATGCATAGTTATTTAATCCATCAGCATTTCCTGCAGTTCGGGTCACATGCAGGCAAGCCACTAGATGGCAGCACACTATAAGCCTTCAGCTGTAAGCCGCACCATCTGCTTGAATGAATAGTGCGGCATTAGGAGGCGATAGCTATATTTGGCCTGCTGACATCTGAGCGCCTTTCAGGTCTAATTCTCTACAAAAATATTACTTGGATGTCTGTTACTACAGATTCTCCTTCACTACAACATGCACTATTCTCCCTTGACAGAACATATCTGAAGTAAAGCAATTTCTATATATTATATATAGTGTACTCAAGGTTGTTGTAAGAGCTTTAATCCATTATGTGCAGCCAAGCATTCCAGGCACAAGTGGCACAGGCAGCGAACACTGATTGCTGCTCCGATCACAGTCCTTGGATGAAATGTTGCTGCTTTTAAGGGTACAGCGACACATTGTGGTCAGAAACCATGCGGAAAGTAGTTGATGTGGTCTTCACATTGATTGTTAATGGCTATGCTGTCTTGCGGGTATAGAGCACAGTGTCAGAATAAAGCTGGGGCTACATAGCAACTGTGGCCACAACAGCCGGTCACTTGGCCATAGATAGCTGTAAGCTGCTGGTACATCACAGCATAAAGCAAGTGAATGGCGCCATAAGGTACACTGGCAAGCAAGATGGCTTTTTTTTGCAACTGGTGGCTATGGTACTTGGCGGGTCACAATGTGCACTATCCTGGGAGGTAGCGGGGGGCATACAGCAAATCACCGACCGTGTGAGCTGTGCCACAGCCAACATCAAGATGTAGACCCAATCTTAATCGATTTGATAACCCAAGTGAACAGGACATCGGCCCAGTTTTTTGGAAGTGATGGCTATCTATGGTGGGCAAACCCTTTTAGACAGGGTTTGCTGCAGATTTCTCCACAGTATATCTACAGCTTTTTCTGCAGCAGAATGCACACGATACATACCGATTGTGCTGCTCTTTTTGTTGCAGATTTAGTGCCAATTTCACCTTTTTCATTGTGAATGGTGAAATCTGCACTGATTCTGCACAAAGACTTAACATGCACTTCACTGCACTTTGCCAGTAGTAAAGATTTTGTGTATAAAAGCTGCACCAAATACAGGAGATGTGAATCTATCCTTACAGGGGTTGTCCGGTCCAAATCAATAAGTCTGTAGTCGCTCTGTGTGACTGAAGATTTATGAATCCCCCCAGATCACACACTGTGCGCTGCGCGGATTCGCGGTTTCTAACCCGGGACCGGAAGGTATGTGTGAGTGATACATGCTCCTGGCCAGTGGGCACGTTTCTTCTTCCATACCCTCTAATCGGCCACGCCTACTGGACAGCCGTGTTACTAGTCAGGGCGCAGCCTTGCTCAATACAAGTGTATGGGAGCGAGGCCACCCCCACCAGACGAGCTCTGGCCGAGAGTATGCATAATGAATACATACCCTCCGGTCCTGGGTCAGAAACCAGCGAATCCCCCCCAGCGCACAGTGCGTGTTCTAGGGGGATTCATAAGTAGAGATGAGCGGTGTTCGACTAGAACTGTTCGCCAATCTCAAATTCGAGCTGTTTTGGGCGGTGTTCGAGTTGTTCGACGAACCCGAACGATTTGCAAAAAATTCGGCTGTTCGAGGTTATGTTCGATAACTGTTCGTGCACCAAAAGCGTGTCCTGCATGTCTGGCGCTATTTAGAGCACCAATCATGCAGGGATTGTCTGCCACTCACTGTAATGCCACAGCCATGGTGGTTGTGGCATTACAGTGATTGCCCAAATCGATGGGAACAGTGCCAACAGTGAAACATGAAAAGCCGGCAATTCAGCAGCGGCATACACCGGTACCCGACAATTTAGAACCGAAAGAATAGAGCTTCACACATAGATTAGATAGATATAAACATGTCAGCCACATATATACGAAGTACAGTGAAAGTGCTGCTTACTGTATTTGTCATTTAGCGTAAAGGATTTATCAAAAAAAATAATAGTGTTTTCATGCACCGTCTCTTTAAAAAAGCCGGCCGGCAATTCAGCAGCGGTACCCAACAATTTAGAATAGAAGGAATAGAGAATCACACATAGATTAGATAGATAGAAACATGTCAGTCACATATATATGAAGTACAGTGACAGTGTTGATTACTGTACTTGTCATTTAGTGTAAAGGATTTATCAAAAAAAATAATAGTGTTTTCGTGCACCGTCTCTTTAAAAAAGCCGGCCGGCAATTCAGCATCTGTACCCAACAATTTAGAATAGAAGGAATAGAGAATCACACATAGATTAGATAGATAGAAACATGTCAGTCACATATATATGAAGTACAGTGACAGTGTTGCTTACTGTACTTGTCATTTAGTGTAAAGGATTTATTAAAAAAAATAATAGTGTTTTCATGCACCGTCTCTTTAAGAAAGCCGGCCGGCAATTCAGCATCTGTACCCGACAATTTGTAACAGACAGAATAGAGCTTCACACATAGATTAGATAGATAGAAACATGTCAGTCACATATATATGAAGTACAGTGACAGTGTTGGTTACTGTACTTGTCATTTAGTATTAAAATAAAGGATTTATTATTAAAAAAATTGGCGTGGGGTTCCCCTTAATTTTAGGCTCTAGCGGAGGTTAAGCAGACAGCTGGGGCAGATGTTTGAAGCCTGGGAAGGGGGTAATACCCACGGAGCTTCCCAGGCTACTAATATCAGCCCCCAGCTGAATACATAGCCTTTACTAGCTATTAAAATTGGGGACCCCCCAAAAAAAATGACGTGGGGTCCCCCCTAATTTAATAGCTAGCAAAGGCTAGGCAGACAGCTGGGGGCTGATATTAATAGCCCAGGAAGGGAGCCATGAATATTGGCCCCCTCCCAGGCTAGAAACACCAGCCGTCAGCCGCCCCAGAAATGGCGCATTCATAGGATGCGCCAATTCTGGCACTTAGCCTCGCTCTTCCACGCTGCCCTGGTGCGGTGGCAGGGGGTAATAGGGCTGGGGTTGATGTCAGCTTATAATGCCAGCTGACATCAAGCCCAGGTTAGTAATGGAGAGGCGTCTATAAGACACCCCCATTACTAACCCCATAGTCAAAGTTAAAAAAAACACAAACACCCAGAATAAAGTCCTTTAATTGAAATAAAGACACAATTCTTTATTGTTCTAAATTAAACCATACTTACCATCACGCCCATTCCAGCTGAAGCCAACGATCTCCTGTAATAAAAATAAAATAATAAAGCAACCTCATCCTTACCTTTCCATGGTTCCCACGACAGCTTCAGCTCTGCTACATCGAGATGACAGGCTGGACCGCAGCAGAACGCCGCCATCCAGCCTGTCATCCCGCAGACACTGAGAAGCGCAGGCTTGCTTGCGCTCTGCAGTGTCTGGCTGTGACGGCATAAAGATGAGACGAGTTCATGTCCAATGAACTCGGCGCACCTCATGCACGTCACTTACAGCGTGGGAGAATTCTCACGCTGAAGCGCTGAGTGCAGGAGAATTTTCCCACGCTGTCAGTGAGGTGCATGAGGTGAGCTGAGTTCATTGGACATGAGCTCACCTCATGCACGTCACTGACAGCGTGGGACAATTCTCCTGCACTCAGCACTTCAGCGTGAGAATTTTCCCACGCTGTCAGTGACGTGCATGAGGTGAGCTGAGTTCATTGGACATGAACTCGGCTCATCTGGATGCCGTCACAGCGAGACACTGAGGAGCGCAAGCATGCCTGCTCTTCTCAGTGTCTGCGGCATGACAGGCTGGATGGCAGCGTTCTGCTGCGGTCCAGCCTGTCATCTCGATGTAGCAGAGCTGAAGCTGTCGTGGGAACCATGGAAAGGTAAGGATGAGGTTGGTTTATTATTTTTCTTTTATTGCAGGAGATCGTTGGCTTCAGCTGGAATGGGCGTGATGGTAAGTATAGTTTAATTTAGAACAATAAAGAATTGTGTGTTTATTTCAATTAAAGGACTTTATTCTGGGTGTTGTGTTTTTTTTAAATACTTTACTAGAAATTCATGGCGGTCATGTCTAATACTGGCGTGACCCCATGAATTTTGGGCTTGGGGCCAGCTGATAATACCAAGCTGGCCCTAACCCCTTTATTACCCAGTGAGCCACCGCACCAGGGCCCTGGATGAGTTGGGTACAGCGCCAGAAGATGGCGCTTCTATGAACGCGCCATTTTCCGGGGTGGCTGCGGACTGCAATTTGCAGCGGGGGGGGCCCAGAAAGCTTGGGCCTCCCTGCGCTGCAGATTCCAGCCCCCAGCTGCCTAGTTGTACCTGGCTGGACACAAAAATAGGGCGAAGCCCCACGTATTTTTTTTTTAATTATTTCATGAAATTCATGAAATAATTAAGAAAAAAAGGCCTTCCCTATATTGTTGTGTCCGGCCAGGTACAAATAGTCAGCTGGTGGATGGGGGCAGCCCGTTTCTGCCTGCTGTACCTGGCTGGACACAAATATAGTGCGAAGCCCCACTTCAATTTTTTTTAATTATTTCATGAAATTCATGAAATAATTAAGAAAAAAAGGGCTTCCCTATATTGTTGTGTCCGGCCAGGTACAAATAGTCAGCTGGTGGTTGGGGGCAGCCCGTTCCTGCCTGCTGTACCTGGCTGGACACAAATATAGTGCGAAGCCCCACGTCAATTTTTTTAAATTATTTCAGGAAATTCATGAAATAATTAAAAAAAAATTGATGTGGGGCTTCGCACTATATTTGTGTCCAGCCAGGTACAGCAGGCAGGAACGGGCTGCCCCCAACCACCAGCTGCCTATTTGTACCTGGCCGGACACAACAATATAGGGAAGCCCTTTTTTTCTTAATTATTTCATGAAATAATTTAAAGAAAATTGACGTGGGGCTTCGCCCTGTTTTTGTGTCCAGCCAGGTACAACTATGCAGCTGGGGGCTGGAATCCGCAGCGCAGGGAGGCCCAAGCTTTCTGGGCCACCCCCGCTGCAAATTGCAGTCCGCAGCCACCCCGGAAAATGGCGCGTTCATAGAAGCGCCATCTTCTGGCGCTGTACCCAACTCATCCAGGGCCCTGATGCGGTGGCTCACTGGGTAATAAAGGGGTTAGGGCCAGCTTGGCATTATCAGCTGGCCCTAAGCCCAAAATTCATGGGGTCACGCCAATATTAGACATGACCACCATGAATTTCTAGTAAAGTATTTAAAAAAAACACAACACCCAGAAAAAAGTCCTTTAATTGAAATAAACACACAATTCTTTATTGTTCTAAATTAAACCATACTTACCGTCACACCCATTCCAGCTGAAGCCAACGATTTCCTGAAATAAAAGAAAAATAATAAAGCAACATCATCCTTACCTTTCCATGGTTCCCATGACAGCTTCAGCTCTGCTACATCGAGATGACAGGCTGGACCGCAGCAGAACGCTGCCATCCAGCCTGTCATCCCGCAGACACTGAGAAGCGCAGGCTTGCTTGCGCTCCACAGTGTCTCTCTGTGAGGGCATCCAGATGAGCCGAGTTAATGTCAAATGAACTCGGCTCACCTCATGCACGTCACTGACAGCGTGGGAAAATTCTCCTGCACTCAGCGCTTCAGCGTGGGAGAATTCTCACGCTGAAGCGCTGAGTGCAGGAGAATTCTCCCACGCTGTCAGTGACGTGCAGGAGGTGAGCTGAGTTCATTGGACATGAGCTCACCTTATGCACGTCACTGACAGCGTGGGAAAATTCTCCTGCACTCAGCGCTTCAGCGTGGGAGAATTCTCACGCTGAAGCGCTGAGTGCAGGAGAATTCTCCCACGCTGTCAGTGACGTGCAGGAGGTGAGCTGAGTTCATTGGACATGAGCTCACCTTATGCACGTCACTGACAGCGTGGGAGAATTCTCCTGCACTCAGCGCTTCAGCGTGAGAATTTTCCCACGCTGTCAGTGACGTGCATGAGGTGCGCCGAGTTCATTGGACATGAACTCGTCTCATCTTTATGCCGTCACAGCCAGACACTGCAGAGCGCAAGCATGCCTGCGCTTCTCAGTGTCTGCGGGATGACAGGCTGGATGGCGGCGTTCTGCTGCGGTCCAGCCTGTCATCTCGATGTAGCAGAGCTGAAGCTGTCGTGGGAACCATGGAAAGGTAAGGATGATGTTGCTTTATTATTTTTCTTTTATTGCAGGAGATCGTTGGCTTCAGCTGGAATGGGCGTGATGGTAAGTATGGTTTAATTTAGAACAATAAAGGATTGTGTCTTTATTTCAATTAAAGGACTTTATTCTGGGTGTTTGTGTTTTCTTTTAACTTTGACTATGGGGTTAGTAATGGGGCTGTCTTATAGACGCCTCTCCATTACTAACCTGGGCTTGATGTCAGCTGGCATTATAAGCTGACATCAACCCCAGCCCTATTACCCCCTGCCACCGCACCAGGGCAGCGTGGAAGAGCGAGGCTAAGTGCCAGAATTGGCGCATCCTATGAATGCGCCATTTCTGGGGCGGCTGACGGCTGGTGTTTCTAGCCTGGGAGGGGGCCAATATTCATGGCACCCTTCCTGGGCTATTAATATCAGCCCCCAGCTGTCTGCCTAGCCTTTGCTAGCTATTAAATTAGGGGGGACCCCACGTCATTTTTTTGGGGGGGTCCCCCATTTTAATAGCTAGTAAAGGCTATGTATTCAGCTGGGGGCTCATATTAGTAGCCTGGGAAGCTCCGTGGGTATTACCCCCTTCCCAGGCTTCAAACATCTGCCCCAGCTGTCTGCTTAACCTCCGCTAGAGACTAAAATTAAGGGGAACCCCACGCCAATTTTTTTTAATAATAAATCCTTTATTTTAATACTAAATGACAAGTACAGTAACCAACACTATCACTGTACTTCATATATATGTGACTGACATGTTTCTATCTATCTAATCTATGTGTGAAGCTCTATTCTGTCTGTTATAAATTGTCGGGTACAGATGCTGAATTGCCGGCCGGCTTTTTTAAAGAGACGGTGCATGAAAACACTATTACTTTTTTTAATAAATCCTTTACACTAAATGACAAGTACAGTAAGCAACATTGTCACTGTACTTCATATATATGTGACTGACATGTTTCTATCTATCTAATCTATGTGTGAAGCTCTATTCTGTCTGTTATAAATTGTCGGATACCGCTGCTGAATTGCCGGCCGGCTTTTTTAAAGAGACAGTGCATGAAAACACTATTATATTTTTTAATAAATCCTTTACACTAAATGACAAGTACAGTAAGCAACACTGTCACTGTACTTCATATATATGTGACTGACATGTTTCTATCTATCTAATCTATGTGTGAGGCTCTATTCCTTTTTGTCTAAATTGTCGGGTACCGGTGTATGCCGCTGCTGAATTGCCGGCCGGCTTTTTTAAAGAAAGCGTCTTCTGAGCAGTTTGTCAGCTTTTGGACACCTTTGAAGGTGTTTTCTATGTGTTTCTATGTGTTTTTGTTTGCCTGCCATTGGTTTTAACGGTGTTCGACGGTGTTCTAAGGTGTTCGACGAACAGTTCGACGAACAGTTCCTCGAACATCCCGGTGTTCGACGAACCGAACCGAACCCGAACACTACGGGGGTGGCTCAACACTATTCATAAGTCTGTAGTCACACAGAGTAACTGCAGACTTATCGATTTGAACTGGACAACCCCTGTAAGGATAGGTTCACACCTAAAGTGGTTGACACATCTTCATTGATGGATAAAGTTGCAAAGTGCAGACAAAATAAAGCAACTTTACCTCTTATTAAAAATCCTATCTGTTCTCAAGAATGGAGGGATTTTTAAATCTATTGTGTAGAATGACAAGGTTGCCGGCCACCCCGCAGTCTGAGTGGCCAGTTCCCAGACAAGCAGTGCACACCCCTTGCAGGCTGTATGTTTTTGGTTTTTTTAGAGCCTGCAAGCACTGCTTTGAAGTTGGCCAAATTGCTGGATGTGACCAGCCTTGGTGCCCTGCCTTCACACAAAGCTGCCTCTGCTTAACAGTCTGAGAGAACAGCAAGACCATGCAGCTGCTCCGACCTGTCAAGCTTCAAGAGCTCCACCTGGAAAACAGGAAGCCGGGAGGCAGGGTAGTGGTGCGCTCCTGTAGAACGAGGATGAGATAAACCCTGTACACTCATCCCTGTTCTGCTGGGATTCAGTTTAAATGTGCTCAGACAAACCCATAAGAATGGATTCCTAAAAGAACAGGAATATGCACACAGCTAATCTGTTCAATGTGATACCCACCTTCACAAATTAAGCAGATGGCACTGAGCAGGCCAGTTTCTGTGTCATCCATTTCCAGGGGCAGGAGCTGGTTGGCAAATGTGAACACAAGGTCGGTGAGTGGACCAAACCCAGCGTTGTGCATCTGAGTTCGGTTGAGTGTAAGGCCATCTGAGAAAGTCATGGTGTCCTGGTCCGGGGTATATCTTGTGCAAATTCTAAGAATCTGTAAGTAGACAAGTAAGATATAGACGTATGAGTACATGCTCACAGTGCAGGAGGAATACATACTGACGACTGGGAATGATGACTTATATATTCTTTGTCCACAAAGTCTGGTTGTCCCAGGTGGAAAATAACCAATACTGAGTACAAAGAAAACATCACTCGCTAACTAATATGAAAAAAAAAACAGAAAACAGGCAAAGTCCTCGGGAAAGGGGGCACAACCATTCTAGTTTTAGGTAAAAAGAGTTGAGCTGATCTTTAAAATAAATCTTTAGGCTGCATTCAGATAGCCATGACAGTCTATTCGGCGGATAGCTGATAATTTCTAGACTGGTGGGGGTCCAACTGCTGAGATTGCCAGAATTGGGCACTTTTATCCCCGTTAGAATGGATCTGCAGTACACATGGTTGACCGCTGTTCCATTCACTTTCTATGGGATTGCTGGAGCGCTGCGCTCGCTGTGCTTTCTCCAGTAGCCCCATAGGGAATGAATGCAGCGCTGGCCAAGCATGTGCACTGCCACTCCATTCTAATGAGTGGTGATCACAGCGGTCGAACACCCACTGATTTAAGAGAAAAAGGGGCATTCCGGTTCAGAGACGCTAAGTTCCACTTCATTTCTTAGAAAGAAAGGCGAAATTATTATTAGATTTCAATCGTCTACAGGGTCATTGAATTTGTAATAACCCTAATGTAAAACTAAATTACAATTCAGATAGTGATACTCAGGCCTATGTGTTATACTTACAAAAATGGAATTGCATAAGCGTAAAAAAAGAGAAATTATGACTTGTGGTTAAAAAAGTTGGAGATGCAATAAATCAAGCAGTAAGGCTAAGTGCCCACGATGCAGAAATGCTCCAGATATTTCCTGAGAGTTTCTGCATCTCCCTGGCACAAAAAAATGCATGTGGATTTTACATGCGTTTTTTCAGCCAGGGACAAGAGTTTTTCACGCGTTTTGCACATGTGATTCCGCATGCGGATTGACAAGCGCTTTCCAAGCGATTTTAGCAAAGTGCAACCAGCATGGATTTTATATAGTGTGACCAAGTTAGTTAAAAAAAAGAATAAAAATGGTAAAAAATAAAAAAAAACATTATACTCAACTTCCGATGGCCCCTGGTCTCCTTCTCCGATGTGTCCGGTCTTCCCGGTGTCTCGTGGTGGTGTAAAAGGACCTTTCATGACGTCATTTAGTCATGTGACAGGTCACGCGACCACCGATGTCAGTGGTCGCGTGACCTGTCACATGACTAAATGACATCATGGAAGGTCCTTTTACTCTATCGCGAGCCACCGGGGAGCCAAGATGTACCGGAGAGAAGACGGCGGGCCATCAGAAGGTGAGTATAATGTGTTTTTTTATTTTATTTTTTTTTTATCTTTTTTTTTTTTTTTACAGGTTCTATGGTACCCGGGTTTGGAGGAGAGTCTCCTCTTCTCCAGACCTGGGTACCATCCACACATTGAATCGCTTAATATCCGCGTGTGCACATGTAGTCATGTGGATATTAAGCGATTCAATGCAAGTCAATGGCGGCAAAAACGCCGCATTTATGCAAAATAATTGGTAGTGTTGCGGATTTTTCCTCAATGATAATCCACAGCGGAAATTTCCAGAGCATGTGCACAGCACATGCGGATTATCATTGGGGAACATTGCAGACCTACTAACAAGCGTTTTTTAAGCGTTTCTGCGGTGGAATTGTTGCTGCGAAAACGCTTAAAAAACGCATAGTGGGCACACAGCCTTAAGGCACAGAATCCAATCTGTCTGGTGTAATAGATAGAGGACTTGCTCTTAAAAACACCTTTGCCAAGTAGATTGATGTCAGCAGAGTTTCCAGATTCACCAGATACATAGTCAGGCCACGTTCACACTGCAGTATTGTAGTCAGTATTTTACATCAGTATTTGTAATCAAAAACCAGTAGTGTAACAATCAGAGGAAAAGTATAATAGAAACACGTCACCATTTCTGTATTTATCACCCACTCCTGGTTTTGACTACAAATACTGAGATAAATTACTGACCAAATACTGAACATGTGAACGTGGCCTAAGGAGCACCCTCTAGTTAGGTTTGACAATTTTATTTTTACTATTCTATTGCCACCCCTCCATCTCTATCAAACCTCACCCACAATGCTATTGCTCCATTGAAATGTACATGTATGTTTAGACAAAACATCACTAGTGATCTAAGAAGAAGACACAAAATATCTGACTGGCTGAAAGATGTCAGTGGCTAATATTAGTCTATTAGTCCCATCTTTAACAATGAGCGTTTGTTACATTCTACTGTAAACCTTTAAAAATTATTATTACTTCCTATTAGTCTTTATAAATCACTTATCACATATATCAGCACTATTTTTGTGGGTGCAGTGGAAATGTCCCGCATTCTGCTGCAGGTTTTGGAAACGCAAAGTCATATGGAAATTGTGGCCATTTGAGCGCGGAGTGCGGAGCATCGCAGTCTTATTGACACCTTTCTACCTGCAATAACCTGATTGTGTCTCGGCAGATAACAACTGAGATCACTGATGTCCTTGCCTGTCTTCATTCATCAGGACTGATGGGGCTCCGATAAAAACAATAACGCTGTGTACAAAGGGGGAGAACAAGAAGGTCACACTACTAAATAATGCAAGGTGCACAGCTCGGCATCTTCAGCCACCACCACAGCAAAAATGGGAAATGCCAAGGAGAGTCCATTTCATTTTACACAATCACAGCAGCAGCAATATCATAGACTACAGAAAAAATGAGTGTAAAAGAGGGCATTTTATTAACATATAAGCCACCCCGAAAAGAAAAAAAAAAGTGCATAACATCCAGCAATCAGATTTATAAAGTCTGGCAGAATAGGTAGCAATGAAGAGCACAGTGCCTCTCACCTTTCCCAAAAGGCAATAATACAGATAATACAAAGAAAAGCAATAAATAAAACAAAATACCACAAGAACATTGCAATCTCTGCAGTAAATCAACGGTATCAGTGATCTCCCGAATGATTGGCTGCAGCGGTCATGAGCAAATATGGCATTTCATCATAGCAGGAACATTAAAGAGAGAATGAAGAGGACCACCAAATGTGAGCACTAATTTTCCCTTTATCCACTACTCTACACTTAGCCAATCTGAATAGTATCATTGACAATGAGGTTCACAAATCATTACAACTATTACTTTGTTGTAGCATCTCTTCTGAAGTCCTTGCACGGCTACAGCTATGGAGACCCTTGTTGGCCAAACATCAGAAGAATCCCTCAGGTTTATAGATGGGTGGACCGATTTGTGAGACTACGGTCCATTGGCCACCCTAGTAGTCTCCTGGACGCTGGACGGGAGATTCACAAATGATTATCCGGGGCCAGAACAACGTCATAATTGCATTGTATTGCACAGATGATGACGCGCCAGCCCAGGCTAAACAAAAGCCGCGCCGGGAATCCCAGAAGGTAAGAGACTCGTGAGCCTCCCATCCAGAGGCCAAAAACTACTGACCTTGCCAATGGACCGGAGTCCCGCAAATCGATCGGCCCATCTTTATTCAGATCCTATGATAACTTTCTGTAGGAGTATTGGTTCCTCATGCTCCTAGAAGTTCGGGGCCCCCCATGCTTGGGATTGATGGGGGCCTCACCTAGTGATTAAACAATTTTCTTCTATCCTATGGAAAGTGGATAAATGTTTATAGGACAACCCCCTTAAAGTGTTCAAGATAACACAAAATAGTTGACATGCAAGTAGGAAATTTTAATCTATCCCTAATACCGTATGACACTAATATATTCAATTCATTAATAGCGACAGAAAATAATCAGGGACAAACAGTGAATTCCCAGTCCCATAGGTTATCTGCCTCTTCTGCAAGGGAAAACAAATAATTGGTGATAACATTACCAATTCCCATTCACTGTACATGAGTCACAGGTCTGAACACCCATCAGTATCAGCAGCGGCATTCATCGGCTTACCTTCTACATGCAAATCCGCTTAAATTAATTACCATGTCAATTAAAAAGACAACATCTAATATTAAAGTTGGCCTATATAAAAAAGAAGGCGCTATTAACAACATTAATTTACTTCCTTTTATACGATATTTGTAATGCTGAATGTAAGAATTCTGGGAGAGAACCTGTATTATGCCAATTACCAGCAATATCTAATATTTATTGTTTACTTCAAGGGAAAAGTAATGGATACAGATATTGGAGCTCCGTCTTGTAAGGCACTGTACACATTTGTGTTCTTGAAGGCCAACACAATGCAATTCTGAACACATGACAATGGTCCCCAACAAACTTATACTGGAGTCCACTGCAGTGTCTGTCATTTTGTAGGGAATATTAGTGCAGCATACAGTGCTATTTTTTTTCCGCTAGGCATGACAGAATCTGTGACAAAGCTATCTATTAGCCATGGAGTGGCCATAAACAGTGCTTTTCCCTCTGGTGGAGCACATATTACATGGGAAACCCATGTATTTCAATTCTAACAGTGTAATACTTAATTTTTCACATGGTGGCGCTGCAGGGTAACTAAATCCTTTGTGATGGGCTTCCCCACAGATTACAGCTGATATATGGGGTTTCACCCACAAAACATTTTGTGATCTGGCTATTATGGAAGTACCTATTTAAAGAGTAACTGAGTAACTAAATTTTATTCATTTATCCACCAGGCATTGCAAAGTTATAAATTTTTATACTATACTTCACTACCTTATCCCAAACACCATGTTTCACAAGGCCAGTTCATACTTCTTTAGAAGATGCATTCATCTGCTGCTTAGCCAAGATCCCTACTCTATTGACCAACAATCAGAAGAGTGAAATTACCCTCCCTGCTCTCCTCTCAGTACTTAGACAGGGGAATTCCTGTACTCTCTGACTAGAGTATGAATTTTGGTTGAGCAGCAGTTGAAAGCTGATTGCAAAGAAGCATTAAATGGCAATGTGAAACAGGACTGCAAAATAAGGTAATGAAGTACAGTATATTGCAAAAATTCATAACTTTGGAGGATAATTGAATTAAAAAAATGTTTAGCTACTCTTTAAACAAACAATGTTTATCTAAAGTGGACAACTCTTTTAAATTCATGTTTTCCTATAACTCTTTTTTTAACTATACTGGTAAGTTTATATTTATTTCAGCATTTTTAGAATATACATTGGTGTGTTGCAGGAGCCTCAGCTATACTTGCGTGCCTACATACAAATGATCCGTAGACTTAGAATAAAGTCTAAGAATGACTTTGCCCTAAAATACACAGCAATGAATTATGCTGAACTTACTGTGTGGTTATTAACTATTATCCTGGCACAATTGACTGTAGAACTCTCTTTCCGCAATAATGAATAGTGGAAAATCAATAGCATTTTACACATTTCAGCACTAATAAAATTAGAAAATGTTATGCTTTAAAGCAGCCACAATGGCTGTAAGGCAGCAATATAGAAAAGATGAAGAGCTCCGGAGTGAATGAGAATTGACCTCATTATTACATTCTCACATAGTAAAAAAAGACATTTATGTTGTACGTCTTGTCATATGCAAGTCAAATGCTTCATATATCTATAAAAAACCCTTTTGTTGACAAGTAAAACATTTATAAATAAAAAAAGCTATTTTCCCATGCTAATTAAAACTAGCATATGGCATGTGATGGATGAGGGGCAATGCTGCAGCCAGACGATCACAAGGAGTTTACTGTACTGCATTGTTTTCAGAGATAAAAAAGGGCATTTATGAAAACCCCCAACAGATGATGCTGAACTAAGGACTTTACACTACATTTCCTTATAACATATAACATAAGACAACATACCAGAATGGCTACTGAAGCAGGAGCTGTGGGCTACAACGTTACATCATGGATTAATTCTATTTACCATCTTTACCCTCAACTTACAAATAATTGGGTCTACATGTACTTTTAGGGTATAGGGGGATCCTATACAGACTTACAAACAAGGATTAAAGGGGTTGTCCGGCCTTAGGGTACAAGTCTACAGTCACTCTTTGTGCCGAGAGTAGGCGGGGGGCATGACCCCAAGTATGTGATATGCATATATGCGGTCACGTGCCAACTAGACGTAAACGGCATCGCTCAATGCAAGTGTATTGTGCGAGAATGGACACATCTAGTCGGAATGTGGTCGATAGTATGCAAATCACATACTTGTGGTCACATGATAGCTTACTACCAGCATCAGAGAATCAGTGAAAATGGGCAGCACACTGACCAAAAATATCTTTTTTCTGAACATAGCCTTACAGAGATATATGGATTTTTTCTTGAGTCTTTTATTTTTGCAAAAATTACAACAGAATGACCATAAAGTGGTGCTTTAAAAGATAGTGAACCTTTCAGAATTTTCCAAATTTCTGCATTAATTTGACGTAAAACTACATCAGATTTTCAAGTCCTAAAAATAGAGATCCAAATAAAAGAAAAGAGACAAAAATTTTAGACTGATACAATATCACATGTCTGAGTGGCAAAAATGTGTGAACCTTTAGGATTAGTAGAAAATTTTAAGGTGAAATTAGAGTCTTAAGCCCCAATTCATCAAAGCGATTATGCCAGAAATATGTCTTAAAACGTTTCAAAAAGTTACAACTTTTTTTGTGTAACATGCAGTTTTGTAGTAACTTTTGATGTTTTCAAGCCTGTTTCAATCAGTTTTTTAGGAGCTGGGGTAGAACAAGTGCTGGGCGGGGCGTGACAACATCCACTTGTCTAATTCATGACAAGATGTGGCTTACCTTACGCCACATATGTTATGCCTTATGTCCTCAACTGAAATAAGATCTTTATGGAGGCGCACGCCATTTTTAAGACACCCCTGATTCATTAATAGGTGCATGACTCACTATAACATGCTCTCTGATCAAGACCAACATGAACAATGCTGGTCTTGATGGATAGGAGCCTCAGTGTTTGCAGCCAATGGGATGACAATCAGATGTGACTGGGTGGCTTGTTTTATTTGAAGTGCAGGGATCTATCAAAGTCTGATCTTCACAACATGTTTGTGAAAGTCTATCACAGCACGAACAAAGGAAAACCTCAGAAGAAGAGTTGCTGATGCTCCTCAGGCTGGAAAAGGTTACAAAACCACTTCTAAAGAGGTTGGACTCCACCAATCCACACTCAGACAGACTGTGCAGAGATGGAGGAAATTCACGTCCATTATTACCTTTCCCAGGAGTGGTCAACCAACAAAGATAACTGGAAAAGCAAGATGTATAATAGTCTGCGAGGTCACAAAGGAACCCAAGGCAACCTCTTAGCAACTAAAGGCCTTTCACATTAGCTAATGTTAATGTTCATGAGTCCACCATGAGCAACAAGGGTGTGCATGCAGGATTTCAAGGAGAAAGCCAGTACTCTCCAAAAAGATTATTGCTGCCTATCTATAGTTTGCTAAAAACACCTAGACAAGCCAAAAGTCTATTATGTCTATGTGGACAGATAACAACAAAACAGAGCTTTTTGATTTAAATGAGAATAGTTATATTTGGAGAAACAAGAACACGGCATTACAGTATAAAACATCATACCATCTGTGAAACTTGGTGGTAGTATCATGGTTTTTGCTTGTTTTGCTGCATGTAGGCCAGGACGGCTTGCCATCATAGATTGAGCAATTCATTCTGAATTATACCAGCAAATTCTAAAGGAGAATGTCGAGACATCTGGCTTTGAGCCGAATCTGAAGACAACGTGGGTCATGCAGCAAAACCGCAACCTAAAGAACACAAGTCATTCTATGAAAGAATGGTTAAAGAAGACTAAAGTTAAAGTTTTGGAATGGCCAAGTCAAAGTCCTGACCTTAATCTTATAGGAATGCTGTGGAAGGACCTGAAGTGAGGAGTTCATCAGAGGAAACCAACCAATATAATAGAATTGAATCTGTTTTATATGCAGCAATGGGCTAAAATTCCTCCAAGCCGATGTGCAGGACTAATCAACAATTACCCGAAACATTTAGATGCAGTTATTGCTGCACAAGGAGATCACACCACACACCAAGTACTGAACGCAAAGGTTCACATACTTTTGCCACTCACAGAAGATCATTTTTTTCCTTTAAAAAATGACAAAGTTTATTTTGACTTGTTCTCTTTATCTAATTTTAAGACTTGTGTGAAAATCTTATCTAGTTTTAGGTCAAAGTTATGCAGAAATATGGACAAATCTAAAAGGGTTCACAAACTATCAAGCACTACTGTTCATACTTAATTTAAAAGCAAGCCATCATTAGGTTTTTGCTACCGCATCTGACAGAAGCATGATGTAGGGGCAGAGACACTGATTTCAGCGATATGTCACTTACTGGGCTGCTTGTTGCAATTTTGATGAAAGCAGTGCTTTATCTCCTGAAGATCTACTTGTTCTGTGAATGCTGAGCTCTGTAAACCTCGCCCACACCACTGATTGACAGTTTTCTACACAGCATATACAAAAATCTGTTAATCAGTGTTGGAGGAGAGTACAGAGCCAATGAATATGGAGGACTATGTGACAGCAGGTTTATTAGTCCTTTAGTGATAATCTCCTGCTGATAAAACAGTGATTTTATCACAACTACAGCAACCAGCCCAGTAAGTGACATATTGCTAGAATTAGGGTCTCTGTCTTTACATTAAGCTGCTCTCAGAATAGGTTGCAAAACCTGGTGACAAATTCCCTTTAAAGTGACTAAATCTGCTGAGTTCAGCAATATCGATGACAGTTCTAATGTGCAGGGTGTAATTTTGAAGAGGGAATATAAGGTAGGACATGTTGGATTTGAACATGCCCAATCCTTTGAATATGTCCAGTCCTAATATACTTGCCAACTTTTAAAAAGTTCTGTCTGGGAGAATTTTTTTTTGTGTGTGCCTCAAACATGCCCTCTTTTTATAGACCATGCTTGTTTTCTAACCACAACCCATCTACACCCATTACTGAACACTGATTGGGTATTTGGACACCAGGGGTTGTTTGTGTTGCACCCATGAGACTTGTCAGCTGTTCCAGGAGTCCAGGACGTCTTTCCTTTTCCTGGGAGTCATCAGGATGTACTGGCAAGCAACAATAGGATACCTTCTCTAATATAAGTTGACTAGATGTGAGGACGACAAACTTCTGTACTGAACCATTCAATACATAGAGGGAGGGAATTACTATGACTGTATGTATGGAGAGATGTTCGGCTGCAGGAGGAAGAAGAAGAAGGTTGGCTTTTATGGAACCACGGTGCTGGTTTCTTATAGGGACTGTCCCGCTGAGTGGATATTGGGAATGGCTCTTATGTGGTCACTATGGAATGAAAAGTCCTTGGCTCTCCCGGCTCTCTATAAATACCAGTCCCTTATTTCCATCTCCAAAAGCGGCAAACTAGATATTGGATGTAGGAGAAAATATATTCATACTTTCTGGAGAGTTTTGCGAGTCATGAGAATTCAGAGTTACATCCAAGGTGATTATATGTAAATGAGCAGACACTTCATTACTGGCGGCCAGTCTGTTTCCAGAAGAATCCTTTTAAGCTTATGACTGCTGTAGGTCACATCAGTTATGGTGATTGAATACCTTGCTGAGATTGCTATGCAAGAAACATTATATTAAGGAGAGGTCAGTCATATGAGCGGAGCCGGCGGCAAACTGTGGGGGAATATTTATGATGCTTAAAATCTGGGTTTTCTATTTAGGGAGACACTACATTAGTAGTGGATTAGTGCTGCTATAGGTAGTGTCCATAAACACAACCTATGTATGCCACGTTCACACATTCAGTATTTGGTCAGTATTTTACATCAGTATTTGTAGCCAAAACCAGGAGTGGGTGATAAATACAGAAGTGGTGACGTGTTTCTATTATACTTTTCCTCTGATTGCTCCACTCATGATTTTGGCTTACAAATACTGAGGTAAAATACTGATCAAATACTGAACGTGTGAACATGGCCTTAGAGAGGTCAGTTTCTTTTTTTAATTCCCGCTGCTCTCATGCGCATTTCGGGTTTGTTTGTTTAATCTGCCATACGTCTCGAGAGAGGTGGGATATTTTATGATCTTAACAAGGGGGGGTGGCCCGCAGATTTTCTGGGGACGTTTCTTTATGCTGCTCTGCATTATTACGTTGTGAGCACTACCATTTGGTAAAGACCATAAACAGTGGCCCTAAATAAAGAGGCACATATCTCTCGAAATGTATGGTGGATTTAGAAAAAAAAAATATTCAGGGAGACAGTAGGGAGAAGGGCAAAAACTGACCACTTTAGACCTACAGACAGGTCTTCTTTAAAGGGAATCTGTCAGCAGGTTTTTTCTATGAAAGCTAAAGACTGCATGCTGTAGGGGTTAAAGCACAGATGCCTCTCTTATCAATGTCCATGGTTTTGTTTGCTTGCAATCATTGTTTTAGCACCAGGAGCTTATCATTGCTGGGGCACAACAGCATGTGCATGCTAGTCTATGATGAGCAGCTCACTGTCCATGGACATTGTCTATACAGAGCCTGGTGTGGGCGGGGTTAGCTTCATCAGCTCTGCCGCATTGCTAAATCTAAAAACTCAGACTCTGTGAGAACGGCTGCACTCAGTAAACTAAGTGATACATGGTTGGATTCAGCTCCTCTTTGCCTACATCAGGCTGCTCTCAGATGAGTTAGCAAAAACCTGCTGACAAGATTCCCTTTAAGTGCGTATATGTCCCCCAACAGATTTCTAGCACATTAGTTATTAACCCAATTGTTTTCAAAGGAACCCAAAAGGACTCATGATCTTATATACAGGAATAAAGTCTAATGTGTTGGGGGTTGGAGGGAAAAAGAGTAGGGCATATTGAATTTTACCATGCCCAATCTTTTGTACATATTCATTCTTAACATAATGTTTACAAACATTTAAAAATTGTTGCTCAGGAGAATTTTTCTCGCATGGCATAAATAAGCCTCATTTTAAAGACCATGCCTCATTTCACACCAATTCCCATCCATACTCGCTGATGATGTATTTTGGGGGTATTTTTCTATTGGATTGTTACATGTTTTATATTCATATTCCAAGGTTGTATGGAGACCCCAATATGGCAGTACATGGATGGACTAACCTACCAGCTTACCCTAATTACATGAGCAATGCCAACTACTTAAAAGACATCCTGTTGGGAGTGATGGATGTCGTAGAGGGAGTTCTCCTGCTAGTGACCTGTACTATAACAGCAGTTCCAGACAACTGTATGTTTTCCTTCCAAGAAAAATCGGCCCGATTATGCTAGTCACACTCCGATCAGAGTGTGATCCAATTTTCTTAGATATGGAGAAACGTGAAAAAAAAATTCTCTATCTCTTCCATTCAGTCGGTCTGTGAAAACT
Source organism: Phyllobates terribilis (assembly GCF_046119375.1). Classification (NCBI taxonomy): domain Eukaryota; kingdom Metazoa; phylum Chordata; class Amphibia; order Anura; family Dendrobatidae; genus Phyllobates; species Phyllobates terribilis. Next base: position 190,388,639 of record NW_027362764.1, on the reverse strand, counting down.
GGACCACATTCGGAAGTCATCTGAGTGCGGTCCGATGTTTTCCATGGACCCATAGACATGAATGTGTGAGTGCCGTCCAATCAGAGGCAAACCGCGCACGCTTTGATTTTTTTCCCTGGATCACTCGCTTTTGACTAATTGTATTCGGACAGAAACTACGGTTGTCTGCTTGAGTCCTAAGTCTTTCCATTCCTCTTTTTCTTTGAAGCTTCCACCCATGCACTAAAGGCTTAGCCATGTGAATGAGCAGTATAGATGGTTGCTGCAGGAGAAATCTTCTACTAGATGTCACTTCCGCTGGCCAAAAATGCTCTAAACTCCTAATACATTCCAAGAGGTAATTATGTACAATGTGGGGACAGAGGGCACTTGTAGGGCATCTTTGTGGTTATCTACCTACTATGATAATTAGTAGCTTGACATGATTTGCCAACTAATACTGTACAGTATATACTGAAGTTCAATATGGCGAGCCCATACAGTGCGTGCTGGGACTTGTAGTAATGTGACAATAGAAAGGCCACTGCTCAAAATTGCTGGAGCGTAATGTAATTACACTAAATAGCAATACTCCTTTATGAAGCAAATGGGAAACATAAGTCATAGAAATAAGCTAATTATATACGTTAAAGTGAAGACCATTATACGTGATATACTGTAACAATACAGAAATCCAGACACACACACAGTCCAGTAAAAAAGTAAGTGACACAATAGTTCAGCATGACAATTGCTCTATTATTATCTAATTACTAACTAGAATAGGTCATAAATGTTTAATCTCAAATTAAAACTCAAGAGTTGCGTGTGATGGGAAGATTATTGAGCTATAAGCAAGGAACAGACGGTAATGTAAGTGTGGCAGGAAAGCAATTACAGGTAAATTAGGCAATGAATGACATTGTTCATAGGCTTTACATGGAAATCATCCTGAATTTGGATTAGTTACACCAGCAAAAGGGAGGATATAGCAAGGGTATGGTTAACAGAAATGAAAGCTGCAAAATGGCAAGCGTATTGAATAGGACTGGCTGTGAAGAAATAACATATTAAAGAGGAATAGATGGTAAACCAGTCAATATGTCAAGGCTTGAAGGATAAGGCTATTTTATTGTCAGCCTGTGAGTAGTCAGCCGCTTTATATGGTGACCTTGACGTCCTGGTTATGGCGGGCGAATCTGCTGAGTCTGATACTTCATCTCCGCTTGTCTGTGCGTTATGTCCTACAAAGTCAATGTGATCTGTAAACCTCCCATGTATGAGATGAAGTGAAACTTACACATAATAAAGTGAATTGGTAATTATATATATATATATATACATATATATATATATCACAAGATATTAAAAACATCATGGAAACAAATATAGAGGCAATAGCAGTACAGCTTCTCCTTAAAGAGGTCAATTTCTGTCTTTCCTTATATGCATGCAATTGGGCTAAAAATCATTTTTGCAATTGGGTTTCATAAAATTTTTGCACCGTTTGCCTCCTATAGCCGAGGTATTACAATGTCTATTGCCGGCTGCAGAATGAGTTATCGGGGTTGGCTACATTATCTTTATTGTATCAGATGTGTTGGGGACATGATTTTGTGGCTCTTACTATTATACAGGTATGACAGGTTCTAGGACAGGTTCTCCTCCTGCTCTTGTTACTGCAGCTTTCCTCACAGACTGCGCAGCTCTCCAGTCCATACATTGGCAGCTGGTGGAGGAGCATGTGACCAGACTAGTGATGAGCGAGCATGCTCATTTAACCATTTCACCAAGCACGCTCGGTTACGCTTACCGAGCAGCTTCGGCGTGCTCGTATATTTATTATGTTCGAGTCCCAGCGTCTGCATGATTTATAGCAGTAAGACAGCCTCATCACATGCAGTGATTGCTTGTTTGATAGGGAATCCTCACAAATGTTGAGGCTGTCTTACAGCTGTAAATCATGCAGACGCAGGGACTCGAACATAATATACGAGCACGCCGAAGATACTCGGTAAGCACCCGAGCAATCTCGGTGAAATGGTTAAACGAGCACGCTCGCTCATCACTAGACCAGACCTGATCATCAGCCTCCTCCAATAGAAAGGCAGTTATCTCATGTGAGGTTTTCTATTGGAGACGACTGATGTGCAGGTCTGATCACATTATCTACAAAGGTGGACAACCCCTTTAAGAGATATAAATCTAGGAGATAAATGAGTATATCAAATCCTATCAAGAAGTAAATCTACGCAGAATGAAAAACAAATCTTATTTACAGTGGTGATACTGTTATAGAGGCTACCAACAGGGGGCTCATATGACTTGTAACTTCATCTGAAATCTACTCATATATCAGCCTTAGATTAAGGGTAGCTTAACAAGACTGAGTTCTCCACAGCTGAGAAAAACTGTCCGACGATTCTGATCAGACATCAGATTTTCTCGGGCGTGGAAAAAAAAAGCTTCTCCACCTCATCCATTATCTTAGTCCGTGAAAACAGGACAGCACTTGGTGCGGCCTGATTGTTTCACAGACCCTTAGTCATGCATTCCTGTTTTAATCCGACAATCGGATCAAATTTGGACGTCTCCAATTTTTTCAGCAAACCACTCGGTCCGAGGAAAAAAATCAGACATGTGCACAGCCCCATAGAATATCATAGGTACAAGTGCTGTCCGTATAAACCACAGATAGTACTCGTACGAGAACATCGGTCGTGTGCATGAGCCCTTATAGAAATCGTCAGTCTTGTGACAGAAGAAACTGTACAGGAGAGAAGACTGAAGTAGAGCAAATCAGAACTTTGTCCCATGTCTGTGCCTCATTTCTTTATGGCTGCTTGTATCTGCCACACCTCCCAACTAGTGATGAGCGAACGTGCTATCCGAGCATGCTCGGTCTTATCCGAGTATCTATGATGTGCTCTGCTTATATGTTTGACTCCCTGCGGCTGCATGTTTTCCAGGGGTAGACAGACGCAACACATGCGGGGATTGGCTAACAAACAGGCAATCCCTGAATGTGTTGCGTCTGTCTACTGCCGGAAAACATGATCCCGCAGGAACTCGAACATATTAGCCAAGCACTACAAGATACGCAGATAAGAACGACCATGCTCGGAAAGCACGTTATCCAAGCATGTTCGCTCATCACTACTCCCAACGTCTTATATAGTCATTCTCATTTTGGACGGGAGATGCTTTAAGAAAACATATCCATCCAGTGAAGATCCATTGCTAGTGGGAAATTTTAGGAGCACAATGGGAGTTCGGTTAAATGAAAATAAAGCCCCTTTATAATGGAAACATGGGAGACACAATGAAATTATCAGAAATCATCAGACCTGTCTCTTGTCATAAATGTGTAATTTTTCTTTGCTGGTGCTGTTCTTTTTTGTTCCTGCACCTCTCCATTCCCGAGATATCCTTTTGTCGTGTATGTACATGCAGTTTATTTTTAGCCAACTGGGCGTGACATCACTCACTGTGAACAGCTGAGAATCACACCCACTTGACTAAAATAAAAAAACGAATTTACATACAAGGAACAAACAAAAGAAAAACAATACGAGATAGAGAACATCAGCATTTACCTCAGGTAAAAATGTACAGATTTAGGGCAAGTGACAGATGCTCATTAAACTATAAATTGTGCAACATAGTAGCGTAAGAGGGACTGGTAAATAATAAATTGTGCAGAGCAGGTGACTACTAGTGGGCCCATGGTGCTGAGGGGCAGTGCATTGTCTTCTCTTCACACTCAGCACCACCAAAAAAATTAAATGTGACTTCTCATTTCATTTCCTTTTGTGGTGATGAGGTTCCAACCTCAATAAGTCTGGACCACGAGTCCTTTCCTCAAGCACACAATTCTTTCAAAAGGACAGTATGTCGGTCATTCTCCTCCTATTCTCTTGATACGGTCACAGATCTGCATACAGTTTCATGCAGACCCCGTCCAGTTCAATCCTAGCCCCCCCGTGATGGTAACTGCATACAGACATAATACAGTATATCTTACCAAGTCAGCAGAAAAGATCTATACAGAAATAAAAAATTCATGGAGACAAAATTTTAGACCGAGTGACAGAAGAGTCAAGATTTATTTGAAGTCTTAGCATATTTGACAGATTCCTCCATGGCCAGTTGGGCCCATTTTGAGTTTTTCTATGAGGCTTTATGTGTAGGTGTCTGAGCGCAAAGATCTGGACAGGTGACAACTAATTTTCACCAAACAACTCCTTTAAAATCATACCATATTGGCGTGAGACTTCAGTTATAGTAATGTTGAAAGACTATGTTGGAAGACTATGATGGAAGACTGGATGTTTTTTTCATTCTCCCCCGTATACATAATTAGGCGCAGCCATCGAAAATTGTGACACAAAGTCAGGTTCAGTTTATAGAATCTACTGGTTCGGAAAAAAAAAAAAAAGCTTTCAGCCACTGATATGAAGGCAAAGAGTCTGGCGTTTTTTCATCAGAGCCATGTGGCCATTGAGGGGAGGGCTGGTAAGCACCATTTGCTGTATTCCCATGGCAAGCACAAGAATGGTGGCGCAGGAGAGAATCAGCAGATCAGTCACACATTCCAGCTGGCCTGGCCAGGGAAAGCACCCCCTTTCTGCACGAACAAAACTCTTCATTTTTCATCAAGAGTGTGGCGCTCCCTTCACAAGAGAAGCCCAACAAAGAAGAGGCACCGAGATCTGTGAGATCTTGTTAGCCACTGCGAGCAAATCAAACACTGGATGTCAGACAGAGCAGACTGAAAGAAGATGACAGTGGGGTCAATAAATCATAGGGGGTCACTGAAAGGTGTGGGCTCACTTAGAAAAATACATTTCACTCACAATAATATGAAAGCATTCAGCCATGTAACAGCCTCAAATCTACGCCCCATGGCTTTTGAATTTTAGTCCTGGGAAACTCGAGCCAAGCGCCACCAAATATACATATACGTATACATTAGAGAGCAAGGGAAAAATGCTGCGCTGATTCCCAGGGGGCTCCATGTCAATAACGGGCTCACAAAGCTAAATGTGCTATTAGAGTCACCTTCCTAGGCCAAAGTTCTATTAATTCACACATGGGTGTTAATTAAAACAACACGAATAATTCCCCTCGTTAATCAAATGCTGCTCATAGTCATTTAGGCCCAGAAAATATCGACTCCCTCCAGCAGCAGTGAGATAATAATATGGAGCAAGAAGTCCTTCATCTACAGGGATGCGTTTTTGTCGCTGAACATGAACACGTCAGGTGCATATCTCACAGAACGGAGCAACGGTAGATATATATTTAATAGTGATTTAAAGGGAATGTGTCAACAGAAAATGACCTGTTTAAATCAAGTTTTTACATTAAATGTATTTTCAGAACATTATTTTGTTTCTTTTTTTTCAATACCACGTACGGTATATATATATATATATATATATATATATATATATATATATATATATATATATATATATATACACAGTTAGGTCCATATATATTTGGACAGAGACAACATTTTTCTAATTTTGGTTCTAGACATTACCACAATGAATTTTAAACAAAACAATTCAGATGCAGTTGAAGTTCAGACTTTCAGCTTTCATTTGAGGGTATCCACATTAAAATTGGATGAAGGGTTTAGGAGTTTCAGCTCCTTAACATGTGCCACCCTGTTTTTAAAGGGACCAAAAGTAATTGGACAATTGACTCCAAGGCTATTTCATGGACAGGTCTGGGCAATTCCTTCGTTATGTCATTCTCAATTAAGCAGATAAAAGGCCTGGAGTTGATTTGAGGTGTGGTGCTTGCATTTGGAAGGTTTTGCTGTGAAGTAAACATGCGGTCAAAGGAGCTCTCCATGCAGGTGAAACAAGCCATGCTTAAGCTGCAAAAACAGAAAAAACCCATCCGAGAAATTGCTACAATATTAGGAGTGGCAAAATCTACAGTTTGGTACATCCTGAGAAAGAAAGAAAGCACTGGTGAACTCATCAATGCAAAAAGACCTGGGCGCCCACAGAAGACAACAGTGGTGGATGGCAGAATAATCTCCATGGTGAAGAGAAACCCCTTCACAACAGCCAACCAAGTGAACAACTCTCTCCAGGAGGTAGGTGTATCAATATCCAAATCTACCATAAAGAGAAGACTGCATGAAAGTAAATACAGAGGGTTCACTGCACGGTGCAAGCCACTCATAAGCATCAAGAAGAAAAAGGCTAGACTGGACTTTGCTAAAAAACATCTAAAAAAGCCAGCACAGTTCTGGAAGAACATTCTTTGTACAGATGAAACCAAGATCAACCTCTACCTGAATGATGGAAAGAGAAAAGTATGGCGAAGGCGTGGTAGAGCTCATGATCCAAAGCATACCACATCATCTGTAAAACACGGCGGAGGCAGTGTGATGGCTTGGGCATGCATGGCTGCCAGTGGCACTGGGTCACTAGTGTTTATTGATGATGTGACACAGGACAGAAGCAACCGAATGAATTCTGTATTCAGAGCCATACTGTGTGCTCAGATCCAGCCAAATGCAGCCAAACTGATTGGTCGTCGTTTCATACTACAGATGGACAATGACCCAAAACATAAAGCCAAAGCAACCCAGGAGTTTGTTAAAGCAAAGAAGTGGAATATTCTTGAATGGCCAAGTCAGTCACCTGATCTCAACCCAATTGAGCATGCATTTCACTTGTTAAAGACTAAACTTCAGACAGAAAGGCCCACAAACAAACAGCAACTAAAAACCACCACAGTGAAGGCCTGGCAGAGCATCAAAAAGGAGGAAACACAGCGTCTAGTGATGTTCATGAGTTCAAGACTTCAGGCAGTCATTGCCAACAAAGGGTTTTCAACCAAGTACTAGAAATGAACATTTTATTTACAATTATTTAATCTGTCCAATTACTTTTGGTCCCTTTAAAAACAGGGTGGCACATGTTAAGGAGCTGAAACTCCTAAACCCTTCATCCAATTTTAATGTGGATACCCTCAAATGAAAGCTGAAAGTCTGAACCTCAGCTGCATCTGAATTGTTTTGTTTAAAATTCATTGTGGTAATGTCTAGAACCAAAATTAGAAAAATGTTGTCTCTGTCCAGATATATATGGACCTAACTGTATGTATACATATATATGTTTTGCAATTTTATTTTCACACTGGCTGCTAGGTCTAATATTACTCATTTTTCAGCAGTCTCATTATCATTGCAGACAGGATAACAAAGAAAAGTAACACATCTATATACAGTGGATAACACACCATTCACAATAGGTGATGTCACAGCTCACCTCCTCTCCCTCCCTTTACAATGACACTTTTGCCCAGATTAGAGTATGGCAACATAATGCATGAATTCAGGGTATAAATCAGTCTATTGCTGACATGTTCATTTTCATGCCAATAAATAACAGGAAATAGGAGTCTAATATTAGATCTTGTGGCCAGTATGAAAATTTGCAAACATTTTTTTTTAGGTATATAGTGATGTGAAAAATAAAAAAAATAACCTATAGATTATTAGGGTCCCCATCCCCTCTGTACAAGTCTGTCAGTTTTACTTTATCTTATGTATGTAACTCTTTTCACATGTATAGCACCCTGGAATTAATAGTTCTTTAAAAATAAACAATAACATCATAAATAAAAAAAAAATATAATTTATTATGAAACCTGATTGGAACAATAGGTTATTTTCTGTATACATATTCCCCTGAAATGGAACCTGTTATGTCAAAAAACACTATTAGCTTGCATATATGGGGTTAATCTGCAAGTTGATAGCATTCTATGGCTAGGGTCATGCAACTGTATTTTTTCTCATCCAAGAAAATCAGTCAGATTATGCTAATCATTCTCTGGTCTTTCCGATGAGCCGAAGATGGGAAAAAAAATTCTCCATCTTCTCCATTCTGTCAATCCGTGGCAATCGGTGTCATCCACGTGTAGTCCAAAGTCTTCCACGGACTTATTGACTTGCATTGCCGAGTGTGATCCAAATATTGGATGCAAATCAAATTATGCATGCTGCGATTTTTTTCCCTTGAAAAAACTCTGTCCGGCTGTCAGTCAGTGCAGGGGTGTAGTTACAGCTGCCACTCACTATGTACTGAGTGGTGATTGAAGCCATGCCGGCCGTGGCTCTATGACTGAAAGCCGGAAACTGCCAGGAGAAATAAAGTTTATTTCCTCACGGTAGCCAGGCTGTCAGTGCGGCGGCCAAAAGGCTTTAGAATAATATTAACCTACAGATTAACCCCACATCTGCAGGTTACTAGCATTTTTTGACATGGCAGGTTTCCTTAAAATTATGTTGAGTGTGGTCGATCTGTGAAAAATCACACCGAGGAGAAAGCCTTGGATTCATTGTCTACTAACCAATGATGGCTCAGGTCCATTCTAAGAAAAGTCACACTTTTCTTACAGCAAGGAGTACTAAAGTTTTATCACAACCTCAAGCACATGAAATATCTGTTGACAGCTGTGAGATAGTATAATAAAAACTACTTTCAGCCTAAATACTTTCTGGCAGGGGTGTTGTAATAGAAACTGGTGCTATGCTCTATCTTAACCTTTCTACGGGCACTTTTCTTGAGATACTCCTCAAGTATAACATGATCTGGAATACGTAAAGTTACTGTTCAGTCTCATAATGTGATGGCACATCACTAGGAAATGCCATCACTATATGACCAATGTGAGTTCGACCTCTGGGACCCCAACTGTGCAGAAAATGAAAGGGCCACATTGCAGATTCAGTGCCGCCACCCTTGACCTGCACTATGGAGGTTTATGGAGCTGAGCAGCACTTCCATTCACAGGCAGGTGGCCAGGAGTCTCACTATGAAGGAAAAAACTGTGATGGACTGGAGGCCTAAATTGGCACTGTAGCCCTTTCAATTTCAGGACTGGCAGAGGTCCAAGAGGTGGGATTCCCACTGACTCTAAAGTGACAACGTATTCTAGTGACAAGCCAATATGTTATGAGAAAACTATGCCCTGTCTATAGGTCTGAAACTAGTACAAATGAACGCTGATTCTGAGGGCCTGCCCTCAAACCTGCAAGAACCAATGATGCCCCATTCTTGTGTCAACTGGCAGTTGAAGGCTGTAACTGGCAGCAGCGGTCAGTTGACACATTGGATGTTTTTAGAATGATGTCCTCTTCCAGTCCTGACTGTTGCAACCAGTCAAAGGCAATCGGAGAAAAAGAATCCATCACTTCCAATCTCATTAGAGACCACCAAAGTGACCAACGCTAGAGCCATGGGGGATAAAGCCAGTGACTATATCTGCTTTCAGTATTGCATAATTATCTTATTAGTGCACAAATCCTTTACGAAGTTCTTCCCCCTAGCGCCAACCACTTGGGCTTAATTGATGTTTCTTCTTTGCCTACGCCTTTTGCTGTGCTAAATTGACATCAATCAAGCACATGGGAGTAGTGTTAGGCTGGAGAAAATGCAGAGGATCTGTGCACTAGGCAGGAAACGTCCCGTCCCTGAGGCACTTGTAGTCTCATTTACATAAAGATTAAAAGTTGATTTTCTCAATGGTGGAATATCCATGTTATGATCTGCAACAAGTACTAAGGAAAGATAGGGGAAAGCTGTCCCTACAGTAAGACTAAGCTGAATCCCTACGATGTAGCGGGCTGCCTGTTCCTAGCGAACAGACCCGCCTTTGTCCTCGGCTAGTCTGAAAGAAGACCTATAGAATAAGGGGAGGGGTCCCTAAAAGAACTAAGGACTGGGACAAAAATGGGACACCTCCTAAACAGAGAAGTTGTTGCAGAACACAAAAAGACAAACTGACAAAAAGGTACTAGAGGTCCCAGAAGGACCAAGCGAACTGACAGAGAAAGGCACCGAAGCACCTGGCACAGTCAGGAGGGCGGAGCTGGAATATATAGACAGGTGGTCACGTGACCGCAAAACACAAGTTGGAAAAACAAACAGGAGGGTTCTAACAGTACCCCCTCTTTTATGAGGATCCTCCGGATCCTCCAGGCCAGGCCTATCCGGAAACCTCCTGTGGAAAGCTCTAACAAGCCTAGGAGCAGAGACATCATCCGCCCTTACCCAGAAGTTATCTTCGGGACCGAAACCCTTCCAGGAGACAAGATACTGTAATTTCCCTCTATGCCATCTAGAATTCAGGATATGAGAAATTTCATATTCGCCGTCTTCCACCACAGGAGGAACTGTGACAGTGGAATCCCTATCTGATACATCAGCCTTTTTCAACAAGGAAACATGAAACACAGGATTAATCTTCCAGGAAGTAGGGATATCCAACCTAACCGCAGACGGGTTAACAACCTGAAGCACTTTAAATGGACCCACAAACTTAGGACCCAGTTTTTTAGAGGGAATCCTCAATCGCAGGTTCTTTGAGGACAACCAAACCATGTCACCCACAGTAAGCAAAAACTCCTTACGTTTCCGGTCAAAATACTTCTTGGACTTCTTGTTAGCCTCTTGAAGGTTGCAACGTACATTAGTCCAAACTCTCTCCAAATCACCGGAAAAATTCTCCTCCTCCGGCACCGCTGACCCCAATTTGGAGAACGAACCAAAAGACGGATGTCTCCCAGTACAACAAAAAAAAGGAGAACACCCAGCAGAGGAGGATGTATGATTGTTGAGAGCAAATTCTGCGAGAGGCAGAATCTCAGACCACACCTCTTAATTGTCCGCCACAAAACAACGCAAAAAATGTTCAACATCCTGGTTCTTTCTTTCAGTCTGTCCATTTGACTCAGGATGATACCCAGACGAAAATGACAAATGGACTCCCAATCTGTCACAAAAAGCACGCCAAAAGCGAGCCACAAACTGAGGCCCTCTATCAGAAACAATATCTGTGGGAACGCCATGAAGCTTGACAATCTCCTTAACAAACGAAATAGCGAGTGTCTTGGTGCAGGGCAACTTAATGAATGGGACCAAATGACACATCTTACTAAAACGGTCCACGACCACCCAGATGACAGTAAAACCCTCGGACACAGGAAGATCAGTAATAAAATCCATTGTGAGATGCGTCCAAGGCGCACTAGGAACCTCCAGAGGGCAAAGCAACCCCGCAGCAGGAGTATGTGAAGCCTTTGACCTAGCACACACAGTACATTGACGCACCCACTTGATGACTTCTTTCTGTCATCCAGGCCACCAAAAACTGCGACTGATCAGTCTCTTAGTCTCAGAAATTCCTGGATGACCAGCAAACCGAGACTCATGACACTCCACAAACAAATCTCTCCTAAAGGTTCTAGGCACGAACAACCTCCCATGGGGAGTGTTAGATGGGGCATCATCTTGAGCTTTCAGAATCCCATCCTCCAAAACGGAGTCCAATGAAGCCACCACAACTCCTTTCTGTAAAATGCTCTCCTCCTCCTCGGCACCGACCGTAGGAGAGAAGCTGCGAGATAAAGCATCGGCTTTAACATTCTTAGTACCAGGGATATAGGTAACAGAAAAATGAAACCGAGAAAAAAAAAGTGCCCACCTAGCTTGACAGGCATTCAAACGCTTGGCAGCATCCAGATAGATCAAATTCTTATGATCTGTGAAAACCTGAATAGGAAATCTAGTGCCTTACAAAAAAAATGACGCCAATGTTCAAACGCGAGTTTAATAGCCAGCAAGTCCCGATTTCCAACATCATAATTCAGTTCGGTTTCCAAAATTTTTTTCGAAAAGAAGGCACAAAGATGTACTCCATCCCTGTTCTCCTGAGACAAAACTGCTCCAACCCCCACCGATGAAGCATCGACCTCGACCAAAAAAGGCTTGGTCTCATCAGGCTGCATAAGGATAGGGGCAGAACTGAACCTCTCTTTGAGATACTTAAACGCTTCAATGGCCTCAGTAGTTCACTGGACAGTATTCGCACCTTTCCTGGTGAGATTGATTAGATGCTTAACTCATTAAGAATTTTTCTGTAATTATTTCCTGTAATAATTGGCAAAACCCAAAAATCTCTGTATAGATTTCAAACCAATAGGCCTAGGCCATTCCTGCACAGCCTGAACCTTCACAGTGTCCATCTCAAAGCCCTCGCTGGAGACAATGTAGCCCAAAAAACGAATTTTCTGCACAGCGAACTCACATTTCTCCAGCTTAGCAAAGAGTGAATTATCACTCAATAACTGCAAAACTTCACGTACACTTTGCCAATGGGACTCTAGATCTGGTGAATAAATCAAAATGTCATCCAAATACACAACCACATTCTTACCAATCAAAGGTCTCAGGATGTCATTAATAAGGTTCTGAAAAATTGCAGGTGCATTGGTAAGACGAAAAGGCATCACCAGATTCTCAAAATGACCTACCGGAGTGTTAAAGGCAGTTTTCCATTCATCACCCTCCTTCACTCGTAAAAAATTGTATGCCCCCCGGAGATCAATTTTAGAGAACCACTTGGCCCCCACTAACTGGTTAAACAAGTCAGGAATTAATGGCAATGGGTAGGAATTGCGTACGGTAATCTTATTAATTTCACGAAAATCCAGACATTGACGTAAACCCCCGTCCTTTTTTTTAACAAAGAAAAATCCAACTGCCACAGGCGACTTAGAAGGTCTAATGTGACCAGCAGCCAGGCTAGTCTGTATGTATTCCTCCAAGGCCTTTCTTTCAGGGATAATCAGATTAAACAAGCGACTCTTGGGAAGAGTAGCTCCCGGAAAAAACTCAATGGCACAATCATAATCCCTATGAGGAGGTAAAACTTGCGACTCCTCCTCCGAAAAAACCCTCCAAAAATCTTGAATAGGTACCGGTAATTCCCCTTTTTCCACAGCCGCAATGCGACCATTACAACATTTATCATAGCACTTTGGACTCCAAGACTTAATCACATTAGTAGACCAGTCCAGTAAAGGATTGTGCAGTTTTAACCAAGGCAAACCTAGAATGACTGGAAAGGGTAAATTATCCAATACAACAAAGTCCAAAATTTCTTGGTGAAGTCCATTGATAGTGAGGGGAAATGCAGCAAACTTGTGAGTAGTGTTGAGCATTCCGATACTGTAATATCGGGTATCGGCCGATATTCGCGGTATCGGAATTCCGATACTTAATTCCGATACTTTTACAATATCGGATACCGGAATCGGAAGTTCCCATAATGCCTGCGCTCTGTAGTGTCTGTGAAGGATGACAAGTTGGATGGCAGCGCGATCCAGCCTGTCATCAGAATGCCATCCCAGCGGGGGAGAATTCTCCTGATTGTTTAAAAGCCGGCGGGCGGTATAAAGCCGCCGGCTTTTAAACAATCACACAGCCCCATACTGCTTCCCCGCAGCCTCCCACCCCGATCCTCCGCTCCCCTCGCCACCTCCCATCCCGATCGTAAGTTAGGACCGGGCGGGGAGCGCAGCTCCAAGGAGCGGGGAGTGAAGGACCCGGGCGGGGAAGCCGGCAGTGAAAAGACTTCACCGCCGGCTTTCCCGTTCTGTGCTGCGCTTTCCCGCCGTTATTTCAAATGAACAGCTGAGGTATCAGGTGATGCCGATCAGCTGTTCATTTGAAGTCGCCGCGTTGCCCTCAGAGGGTTCATGTGAGTTCATGCTTGACTGCATGAACTCACATGAACTTTCCCACGGCCGCACAGGTCAGCCTCACCTCCCAGACCCGTCATGATTAGTGTGTGTGCGGGGTGTGTGTGCGGGGTGTGTGCGCGATGTTTGTGTGGGTGTGCGCGGTGTCTGTGCGATGTGTGCGGGGTGTGTGTGCGGGGTGTGTGTGCGATGTGTGCGGGTGTGTGCGGTGTGTGTGCGTGCAGGCAGACATAGGCCGATGTGACACTACTACTCCCATCGGCCTATGTCTGTCCCCCGTCCAATCCTGCCAGCAGGATCAGCTCGATGGGAGCAGTAGTTCCCATCAGCCTGATCCTGTTATTTAAATTGCCCTACTGTGTCCCCAATAAATGTTAAATACATGTCATTGGTGGCCAGTGGTTACCTAAAAGAAATTAGTTCATACATTACCTGTCCCCGCCGATCGCCACCTAAAATAAAGTAAAAAATAAAAAACTACACCTATACTCACCAAGACACCTAATTCCCCGAAGCCATCGATCTCCTGTAATAAAATATAAAATAATAAACCACAACCTTATCCTTACCCCTCCGTAGTAGTCCACGAGTGTCCCACGAAGATCTCCAGTTCAGAGCAGCCACATAGAATGTGACCGCTCTGAACCGCTGCCGCCGCTAGAATGACAGCATAAGCGGGTTCACCGGAGTTCAGGCAGCGCTGCTCCGGTTAGCTGCTTTACGGCCCTGCTGTATAGTGAGAAATTCCCACGGTACAGCAGTGCTGTAAAGGAGGTCTCCGGAGCTGCGCTGACTGAATGCACTCCGGTGACCTCAGTCAGTGGCTCCCGCTGCCGGGAGCGGACGTGTTCCCGGCAGCGTGAGCTTACAGCAGCCATGCACAGCTGTCACCATCTCCAGATGTGACAGCTGTGCATGGGAGATCAGCGCAGGAACGTGGACAGGTAACTATTATTTTTAGTAAACTAAGAATTAAATAAAATTGTGTGTTTTATTTCAAATAAATTATTTTTTTCTGGGTGTAGTGTGTGTTTTTTCTTTTTAACACTTTGTAGGTTAGTAATGGGGATGTCTTATAGACGCCCATCATTATAAACCTGGGCTTCATGGCAGCTGGCACTGACATGAACCCCACCACTATTACCCCCTGCCACCGCACCAGGGCAGCGTGGAAGAGCGAGGCTAAGTGCCAGAGTTGGCGCATCCTATGGATGCGCCATTTCTGGGGCGGCTGACGACTGGTGTTTCTAGCCTGGGAGGGGGCCAATATTCATGGCACCCTTCCTGGGCTATTAATATCAGCCCCCAGCTGTCTGCCTAGCCTTTGCTAGCTATTAAAATAGGGGGGACCCCACGTAATTTTTTTTGGGGGGGTCCCCCATTTTAATAGCTAGTAAAGGCTAGGTATTCAGCTGGGGGCTGATATTAGTAGCCTGGGAAGCTCCGTGGGTTTTACCCCCTTCCCAGGCTTCAAACATCTGCCCCAGCCGTCTGCTTAACCTCCGCTAGAGACTAAAATTATGGGGGATCCCACGCCATTTTTTTTTTAAATAAATCCATTATTTTAACACTAAATGACATTTGAGGAGTTAATAAAGATGCAGTCCCTAAATTATTATTTATTTTTTAATTAATTTTTCCCAAAACTTTTGACGTGGGCTTCGCCATATTTTTGTATGCCAGCCAGGTACAGCATCCAGCTTCTATGAACGCGCCATTTTCCGGGGCGGCTGCGGACTGCAATTTTCAGCGGGGGGCAGAAAGCTTGGGCCTCCCTGCGCTGCAGATTCTATCCCCCAGCTGCCTAGTTGTACCTGGCTGGACACAAAAATAGGGAGAAGCTCCACGTTTTTTTTTTTTTAATTATTTCATGAAATTCATGGAATAATTAAGAAAAAAAGGGCTTCCCTATATTGTTGTGTCCAACCAGGTACAAATAGGCAGCTGGTGGTTGGGGGCAGCCCGTTCCTGCCTGCTGTACCTGGCTGGACCCAAATATAGTGCAAAGCCCCACGTCAATTTTTTTTTAATTATTTCAGGAAATTCATGAAATAATTAAAAAAAAATTATGTGGGGCTTCGCCCTATATTTGTGTCCAGTCAGGTACAGCAGGCAGGAACGGGCTGCCCCCAACCACCAGCTGCCTATTTGTACCTAGCCGGACACAACAATATAGGGAAGCCCTTTTTTTCTTAATTATTCCATGAATTTCATGAAATAATTAAAAAAAAAAATACGTGGGGCTTCACCCTATTTTTGTGTCCAGCCAGGTACAACAAGGCAGCTGGGGGCTGGAATCCGCAGCGCAGGGAGGCCCAAGCTTTCTGGGCCCCACCCGCTGCAAATTGCAGTTCGCAGCCGCCCCGGAAAATGGCGCATTCATAGAAGCGCCATCTTCTGGCGCTGTACCCAACTCATCCAGGGCCCTGGTGCGGTGGCTCACTGGGTAATAAAGGGGTTAAGGCCAGCTTGGCATTATCAGCTGGCCCTAAGCCCCAAATTCATGGGGTCACGCCAATATTAGACATGACCACCATGAATTACTAGTAAAGTATTTAAAAAAAACACAAACACCCAGAAAAAAGTCCTTTAATTGAAATAAAGACACAATTCTTTATTGTTCTAAATTAAACCATACTTACAGTCACGCCCATTCCAGCTGAAGCCAACGATCTCCTGCAATAAAAGTAAAATAATAAAGCAACCTCATCCTTACCTTTCCATGGTTCCCAGGACAGCTTCAGCTCTGCTACATCGAGATGACAGGCTGGACCGCAGCAGAACGCTGCCATCCAGCCTGTCATCCCGCAGACACTGAGAAGCGCAGGCATGCTTGCGCTCCTCAGTGTCTCGCTGTGACGGCATCCAGATGAGCGGAGGTCATGTCCAATGAACTCAGCTCACCTCATGCACGTCACTGACAGCGTGGGAAAATTCTCCTGCACTCAGCGCTTCAGCGTGAGAATTTTCCCACGCTGTCAGTGACGTGCATGAGGTGCGCCGAGTTCATTGGACATGACCTCACCTCATGCACGTCACTGACAGCGTGGGAAAATTCTCACGCTGAAGCGCTGAGTGCAGGAGAATTCTCCCACGCTGTCAGTGACGTACATGAGGTGAGCCGAGTTCATTGTCGGCTCATCTGGATGCCGTCACAGCCAGACACTGAGGAGTGGAAGTATGCCTGCGCTTCTCAGTGTCTGCGGGATGACAGGCTGGATGGCAGCGTTCTGCTGCGGTCCAGCCTGTCATCTCGATGTAGCAGAGCTGGAGCCGTCGTGGGAGCCATGGAAAGGTAAGGATGAGGTTGGTTTATTATTTTTCTTTTATTGCAGGAGATCGTTGGCTTCAGCTGGAATGGGCGTGATGGTAAGTATGGTTTAATTTAGAACAATAAAGAATTGTGTGTTTATTTCAATTAAAGGACTTTTTTCTGGGTGTTTGTGTTTTTTTTAAATACTTTACTAGAAATTCATGGTGGTCATGTCTAATATTGGCGTGACCCCATGAATTTCGGGCTTAGGGCCAGCTGATAATGCCAAGCTGGCCTTAACCCCTTTATTACCCAGTGAGCCACCGCACCAGGGCCCTGGATGAGTTGGGTACAGCGCCAGAAGATGGCGCTTCTATGAACGCGCCATTTTCCGGGGCGGCTGCGGACTGCAATTTGCAGCGGGTGGGGCCCAGAAAGCTTGGGCCTCCCTGCGCTGCAGATTCCAGCCCCCAGCTGCCTAGTTGTACCTGGCTGGACACAAAAATAGGGCGAAGCTCCACGTTTTTTTTTTTAAATTCATGAAATTCATGGAATAATTAAGAAAAAAAGGGCTTCCCTATATTGTTGTGTCCGGCTAGGTACAAATAGGCAGCTGGTGGTTGGGGGCAGCCCGTTCCTGCCTGCTGTACCTGACTGGACACAAATATAGGGCGAAGCCCCACCTCAATTTTTTTTAATTATTTCATGAATTTCCTGAAATGATTTAAAAAAAATTGACGTGGGGCTTCGCACTATATTTGTGTCCAGCCAGGTACAGCAGGCAGGAATGGGCTGCCCCCAACCACCAGCTGCCTATTTGTACCTGGTTGGACACAACAATATAGGGAAGCCCTTTTTTTCTTAATTATTCCATGAATTTCATGAACTAATTTAAAAAAAAAATGCGTGGGGCTTCGCCCTATTTTTGTGCCCAGCCAGATACAACTAGGCAGCTGGGGGCTGGAATCCGCAGCGCAGGGAGGCCCAAGCTTTCTGGGCCACCCCCGCTGCAAATTGCAGTCCGCAGCCGCCCCAGAAAATGGCGCGTTCATAGAAGCGCCATCTTCTGGCGCTGTACCCAACTCATCCAGGGCCCTGGTGCGGTGGCTCACTGGGTAATAAAGGGGTTAAGGCCAGCTTGGCATTATCAGCTGGCCCTAAGCCCGAAATTCATGGGGTCACGCCAATATTAGACATGACCACCATGAATTTCTAGTAAAGTATTTAAAAAAACACAACACCCAGAAAAAAGTCCTTTAATTGAAATAAACACACAATTCTTTATTGTTCTAAATTAAACCATACTTACCATCACGCCCATTCCAGCTGAAGCCAACGATCTCCTGCAATAAAAGTAAAATAATAAAGCAACATCATCCTTACCTTTCCATGGCTCCCACGACAGCTTCAGCTCTGCTACATCGAGATGACAGGCTGGACCGCAGCAGAACGCTGCCATCCATCCTGTCATCCCGCAGACACTGAGAAGCGCAGGCATACTTCCACTCCTCAGTGTCTGGCTGTGACGGCATCCAGATGAGCCGAGGTCATGTCCAATGAACTCAGCTCACCTCATGTACGTCACTGACAGCGTGGGAAAATTCTCCTGCACTCAGCACTTCAGCGTGAGAATTTTCCCACGCTGTCAGTGACGTGCATGAGGTGAGCTGAGTTCATTGGACATGAACTCGGCTCATCTGGATGACGTCACAGAGAGACACTGAGGAGCGCAAGCATGCCTGCGCTTCTCAGTGTCTGCGGGATGACAGGCTGGATGGCAGCGTTCTGCTGCGGTCCAGCCTGTCATCTCGATGTAGCAGAGCTGAAGCTGTCGTGGGAACCATGGAAAGGTAAGGATGAGGTTGCTTTATTATTTTACTTTTATTGCAGGAGATCGTTGGCTTCAGCTGGAATGGGCGTGATGGTAAGTATGGTTTAATTTAGAACAATAAAGGATTGTGTCTTTATTTCAATTAAAGGACTTTATTCTGGGTGTTTGTGTTTTTCTTTAACTTTGACTATGGGGTTAGTAATGGGGGTGTCTTATAGACGCCTCTCCATTACTAACCTGGGCTTGATGTCAGCTGGCATTATAAGCTGACATCAACCCCAGCCCTATTACCCCACTGCCACCGCACCAGGGCAGCGTGGAAGAGCGAGGCTAAGTGCCAGAATTGGCGCATCCTATGGATGCGCCATTTCTGGGGCGGCTGACGGCTGGTGTTTCTAGCCTGGGAGGGGGCCAATATTCATGGCACCCTTCCTGGGCTATTAATATCAGCCCCCAGCTGTCTGCCTAGCCTGTGCTAGCTATTAAATTAGGGGGGACCCCACGTTATTTTTTTTGGGGGGTTCCCCCATTTTAATAGCTAGTAAAGGCTAGGTATTCAGCTGGGGGCTGATATTAGTAGCCTGGGAAGCTCCGTGGGTATTACCCCCTTCCCAGGCTTCAAACATTTGCCCCAGCTGTCTGCTTAACCTCCGCTAGAGCCTAAAATTAAGGGGAACCCCACGCCAATTTTTTTTTAAATAAATCCTTTATTTTAACACTAAATGACAAGTACAGTAATCCACACTATCACTGTACTTCATATATATGTGACTGACATGTTTCTATCTATCTAATCTATGTGTGATTCTCTATTCTTTCTATTCTAAATTGTCGGGTACAGATGCTGAATTGCCGGCCGGCTTTCTTAAAGAGACGGTGCATGAAAACACTATTATTTTTTTAAATAAATCCTTTACACTAAATGACAAGTACAGTAAGCAACACTGTCACTGTACTTCTTATATATGTGGCTGACATGTTTCTATCTATCTAATCTATGTGTGAAGCTCTATTCTGTCTGTTATAAATTGTCGGGTACCGCTGCTGAATTGCCGGCCGGCTTTTTTAAAGAGACGGTGCACGAAAACACTAATATTTTTTTTAATAAATCCTTTACACTAAATGACAAGTACAGTAAGCAACACTGTCACTGTACTTCATATATATGTGACTGACATGTTTCTATCTATCTAATCTATGTGTGATGCTCTATTCTTTCTGTTGTAAATTGTCGGGTACCGGTGAATGCCGCTGCTGAATTGCCGGCTTTTCATGTCATTCTACATTATTCTTAGTTGTTTTACTTCATGTAGAATTAACCTACAAGGAAAGAAAGGGTTTATTTTCATTCCGATATTTGTGTCCCATTGACTTGCATTGGTTTCCGGTATCGGAATCGGCGATATCCGATACTTTTTGGGTATCGGCCGATTCAATCCGATACGATATTTCCTGATATCGGAAGGTATCGCTCAACACTATTTGTGAGTAATACATTTCAATGGGGTGTTATCAATTGCAATCACAGAAATAGGTGATGACAAAGGTTTGGATTTCAAGTTAAGTTTTTCCAAAAACCCTTTATCAATCACATTAAGCATTGAACCACAATCCACAAATACCTGAAATTCAATCAAATCTCCCTGCAAAGTAGTACTCCCAGAAAGAAATACTCCTGCAGAGCGTAAACAAGCAATACGGGCGTACCTGACCTTTTTATTTCTTTACTTAAACGAAGCTCACAATACTTAATCAAATGGTCAGCTTTGCCACAATAAAGACACAATCCCTCAGCGAACCTCCGGTCTCTTTCCTGAGAGCGGAGTGACACCGCCCCAACCTCCATCGGTTCTCCGCCGTCTGAGCAGATTTTCTGGGGACTAGGACCCGACATTACAGGAGTCTTTACCTCATTCAGCCGAAACCTCAGCCTCCTGTCCACACGAACAGCTAATTGCATGGAATCCTGCAGAGTCTCAGGTGCAGGGAATGCAATTAGCAGATCCTTAACCCTTTCACTCAGACCAGCAAGAAATAAACATTTCAGCGCAGGATAATTCCATTTGACTTCTGAAGACCATCTTCTGAAGTGTGTGCAACAATTTTCAACATCACCTGACCCCAGATTCAAACGCCTGAGTTCTGCCTCAGCAGATGAGATTCTATCAGGATCGTCATATAATAGACCCATAGCAGAAAAAAATTCTTCTACAGACCTTAAACATGGATCATTAGGTTGGAGAGAAAAGGCCCACCCCTGTGGTTCATTGCGCGAAAGTGACATAATAAAACCAATGCGCTGTGATTCATTCCCAGAGGACCTTGGTCTCAAATGAAAATATAACAAACAAGCATTTTTAAAGGAAAAAAAATCTTGCTGTTTACCATAAAAAACATCAGGCAGTCCTACCTTGGGTTCCCCAAAATGCGCTCCAGAACAGCTACTCACGTGTTGCCGTAGCTCGGCCACCTCCAGAGACAATCCCTGCAAGTGTTGAGCCAAATCCTGGACGGAAAACATACTGATACCCGAATTTCATTCCTTTTAGTTTTTTGGGCTGGACTTACTGTTATGATCTGCAACAAGTACTAAGGAAAGATAGGGGAAAGCTGTCCCTACAGTAAGACTAAGCTGAATCCCTACGATGTAGTGGGCTGCCTGTTCCTAGCAAACAGACCCTCCTTTGTCCTCGGCTAGTCTGAACGAAGACCTATAGAATAAGGGGAGGGGTCCCTAAAAGAACTAAGGACTGGGACAAAAATGGGACACCTCCTAAACAGAGAAGTTGTTGCAGAACACAAAAAGACAAACTGACAAAAAGGTACTAGAGGTCCCAGAAGGACCAAGCGAACTGACAGAAAAAGGCACTGAAGCACCTGGCTAGAGAAACAGTCAAACACTGAAGTCCAGCACAGCCAGGAGGGCGGAGCTGGAATATAAAGGCAGGTGGTCACGTGACCGCAAAACACAAGATGGAAAAACAAACAGGAGGGTTGTAACAATCCACTTGCAACCAGTAAGGCAAGTTTGATCTCGTCTTTGACTACTTAATCCATCAATGTAATTATCCTGGTGACTATAAAGCTCCTGTCTATTTCTCTTTAAAGTCTTATGCACTTATGCTGCCCTTCATTGCATTTGTAACCAGCTTGGACACACGGAATGGCAGACTGCCACAATAATATGAAAGTGAGACAATTTTATGTCCATATCACAATGTTTGCACTTATCATGAGTTTGTTTAGCCAAGGAAAATCTGTAACCAAACTCCATCCTATCACGTGCCATATTCAGTACTAACAATAACCAAAGGACATATGCTGCCTCAGAAAGTACACTTTCAATTTAAAGGGATTGTCCACCTTTTGGAACATTTTTTGTTAACTAAACGCATTTATTTGTGGCTAAAAAATATATTAATTTTGCAATTGAGTTTCATTAAAAATATTCACCATTTTTCTTTTAGGCTACGTTCCCACAATCAGCTTTTGGCACATTTTTGACGTTGCAGAATGTCTGCACCTATTATTTAAATTGGGTTACTTGCGCTTTCTCATTGCGTTTTTGTAACAAGTGTTTTTATTGCGTTTTTGACACTGCGGTTTTTGTCTCTGGTGTGTCATTCGTTAAATAAAGCTAGCTTCTTTTTGGAACTTTCTGGTATTTTGATTTCACTGAACTTTAATAACATATGTAGGTGCACATGTGCATTTTTTGCTGGGCAAATGGGGAAAATACGCACAAAAAACTCAGCGTACCTACAAGAGAAATTTGCATGCTGCGAATTAAAAAGAAAATACGGCAGGTGAGTTTACGCAGCGTAAGTAAGAAGCACAGTGGGCATGAGATTTCTAGAAATCCTATTCACTTTGCTGGAACTGTAAGATGCTGCATCTTTGATGCAGGATAAACACGCAGCGTCAAAAACGTGATAAAAGCTCATCGTGGGAACCTGGCTCTTTTTATCCATGCTCATTCAATTAGCTCTAAATACATCTGTTCAAATAACAAGAAAATTGTCCCCAAAGGTGAACTACCCGATTTAGCAATGTTGCATTGTTACGCATGCTGCAGTCAGTTTTTTACAAAATTTTGCACACCATCATTGGATTTCACAGAAGAAAAAGTATGATCCTGTCATCTATCATCTGCATTATTAACATTACATTACTAACATAACCAGTAAGTGCGCCCATCCATTGTTCCTGGGAAGTAATAATAAGCTAATCTGATTTAGTACAATATAGTTGTATAATCATAGAATGGTTGCCAGCTTCAAATACTACATCATTTTCTCATCTACAGGAGGGAAATGACTCTGTGCCAGTGTAATTAGCAAGGCCATAGTCAGTACATAACACATCTGAGGATAACATACTGCATAGATAATAGGGTCATTTGGGAACTGGTGGTGTCTGTCATGATGGATCAAAAAATCAGAAACCGATATTATTTTCATTGTTTTTTTTTAAGATAGTGCAGGACAAAAATAACAACACAGGTGTGCAGATACCCTGACACTTATCACCTATCCTATGGAGGGTTTTCAATCTCTGGATCATGTTGAAAACTTTAAAAAGGACTTGTTACCAAGTCAAAAGTGGCCAGCTTATTTTATTCCTGCTATTCACCTTTGTATTTTGCCTTTTTTTTCTAATCTGCCATATGATCCCAGAAATGTGGGCCTTCTTATTTAGTGATGATTTTTTTGTCCCTTTCTAAAGGGGCATGCAGGGACGAGTCTTTAGGCTGCTCTGCATTATTATCCTGTGAGCAACACAGTAAAGGTAAAGACCATAAAATTAGCACTAAATAAAAAGGCACCTATCTCTGGAATTGTATGGCGGATTAAAAAAAAAAAAAAAAGGAACTAAACAGAATACTCGGAAGCAGTGGGAATAAATAAGAGCGAAAACTTTCCACTTTTGACCTGAAGAGAGGTCCTCTTTAACCCCTTCCTGACATTTGCAGTATATATACGTAATTGTCGGGAAGGACTTCCCGACCAATGCAGTATATATATGTCATGGCGATCACCTGCGCACAGGAGGCTGTACGCATGCAATCGCCGCCGGGTGTCAGCTGATTCTGATAGCTGATTCTTGGGACTCAGTGCCAGGAGCGATGCCTGCACTTTGTTCAGCTAAATGCTGCAATTGCTACAATCGCAGCACTTAGCGAGCAGGCAGAGAGAAAAAAGCCCCTTTGCTCTTGGATCGGAGACACCACAACGTCATGATGGGGCTCCAATCGTTGCCATGACGACATCCGGGTCACCAGTAGAGATGAGCGTTGTTCTACTCGAACTGTTCAAATTCGAGCTGTTTTGGGCGGTGTTCGAGCCGTTCGGCGAACACGAAAAATTCGGCTGTTCGAGGTTATGTTCGATAACTGTTCGTGCACCAAAATCATAACTGGATTTTTTCTCAGTAATGATGAAAATTAATGTTAATACGCAGTTTGAGTGTACAGCGGGGTGGGGGGAGGGGCAGGGGATGGATCTCTGCAGGAACAATGAAGATCTCCATTTTTTTTTCTCTTTCCCGCATTTACAGTGGGGAGGTGCAATCTGTCAGCCTATCAGCAGCGCACACACGGAGCGAAGTGCTTTTTTTCACACAAGCAAGGGCATGTGTCATTGGCAGTGTATGTCACATGTCCTTGCCCTATAAGACCAAGCCATTTTCCCCGTCGCCACCATTTTCTCACTGCTGCAGCTGCGTGTTAGACGGCACCGCTGTTGCTGTGTGCGCTATACCTTGTTAATTTCAAGCCAATTTTCGCACAAATCTACAGATAGCTTGGGAGTAGGGAATAGTTGTGATTGCAGTCCTTTTAAGGACTAGGTTACATCATTTCCTATGACTTTTATCAGGCCGGTCTGTGCTCTTAACTAGATAGGTTGGGAGTAAAGACTAATTGTAATTGCAGTCCTTTTCATGGCTAGGTTACATCAGTTCCTATCACTTTTATCAGGCAGGTCTGTGCTCTTAAATAGATAGGTTGGGAGTAAAGACTAATTGTAATTGCAGTCCTTTTCATGGCTAGGTTACATCAGTTCCTATCACTTTTTGCCAGGCAGGTCTGTGCCAGTGCTGTGCAAGTTTTTTTCACAGCATTTGGCTGAATCTAGCAAAGCTAATCCTTTTTGGCCTATTGCAGAGTGTGTTAGTCAGTGGAGTAGCCTATCTGTGTTGCAAGATATACCACCTGTGTATAGAATACCAATTTTTTTACTGCACCTAGTGAAGTAAAATCTTTTGGGCATAGCATCATTCTATTAGTCCATCTATACTGACCTCCATCAGGTTGCAAATTGAATATAATTTTTTTCTGCATCTAGCTCTGAAAAAATATTGGGCTTCTAGCTGTGTGTGGGACTTGTTGTATTAGTCCATCTATACAGACCTCCATCAGGTTGCAAACTGAATATATTTTTTTCTGCATCTACCTCTGAAAAAATATTGGGCTTCTAGCTGTGTGTGGGACTTGTTCTATTAATCCATCTATACAGACTTCCATCAGGTTGCAAACTGAATATATTTTTTTCTGCATCTACCTCTGAAAAAATATTGGGCTTCTAGCTGTGTGTGGGACTTGTTGTATTAGTCCATCTATACTGACCTCCATCAGGTTGCAAACTGAATATATTTTTTTCTGCATCTACCTCTGAAAAAATATTGGGCTTCTAGCTGTGTGTGGGACTTGTTCTATTAATCCATCTATACAGACCTCCATCAGGTTGCAAACTGAATATATTTTTTTCTGCATCTACCTCTGAAAATATATTGGGCTTCTAGCTGTGTGTGGGACTTGTTGTATTAATCCATCTATACAGACCTCCATCAGGTTGCAAACTGAATATATTTTTTTCTGCATCTACCTCTGAAAAAATATGTGGCCTTCTAGCAGTGTGTGGGACTTTCTCTATTAGTCCATCTATACTGACCTCCATCAGGTTGCAAATTAAAA
This sequence comes from Phyllobates terribilis, assembly GCF_046119375.1. Lineage (NCBI taxonomy): Eukaryota > Metazoa > Chordata > Amphibia > Anura > Dendrobatidae > Phyllobates > Phyllobates terribilis. The sequence continues at coordinate 190,363,024 of NW_027362764.1, read as the reverse complement.
ATAATTTTTATCTGCATCTACAGTACCTCTGAAAAAATATTTGGGCTTCTAGCTGTGTGTGGGACTTGTTCTATTAGTCCATCTATACTGACCTCCATCAGGTTGCAAATTGAATATAATTTTTATCTGCATCTAGCTCTGAAAAAATATTTGGCCTTCTAGCAGTGTGTGGGACTTTCTCTATTAGTCCATCTATACTGACCTCCATAAGGTTGCAAATTGAATATAATTTTTATCTGCATCTAGCTCTGAAAAAATATTTGGCCTTCTAGCAGTGTGTGGGACTTTCTCTATTAGTCCATCTATACTGACCTCCATCAGGTTGCAAATTAAAAATAATTTTTATCTGCATCTACCTCTGAAAAAATATTTGGGCTTCTAGCTGTGTGTGGGACTTGTTCTATTACTCCATCTATACTGACCTCCATCAGGTTGCAAACTGAATATATTTTTTCTGCATCTACCTCTGAAAAAATATTGGGCTTCTAGCTGTGTGTGGGACTTGTTGTATTAGTCCATCTATACTGACCTCCATCAGGTTGCAAATTAAAAATAATTTTTATCTGCATCTACAGTACCTCTGAAAAAATATTTGGGCTTCTAGCTGTGTGTGGGACTTTCTCTATTAGTCCATCTATACTGACCTCCATCAGGTTGCAAATTGAATATAATTTTTATCTACATCTAGCTCTGAAAAAATATTTGGCCTTCTAGCAGTGTGTGGGACTTTCTCTATTAGTCCATCTATACTGACCTCCATCAGGTTGCAAATTAAAAATAATTTTTATCTGCATCTAGCTCTGAAAAAATATTTGGCCTTCTAGCAGTGTGTGGGACTTGTTCTATTAGTCCATCTATACTGACCTCCATCAGGTTGCAAATTAAAAAATAATTTTTATCTGCATCTACCTCTGAAAAAATATTTGGGCTTCTAGCTGTGTGTGGGACTTGTTCTATTAATCCATCTATACAGACCTCCATCAGGTTGAAAACTGAATATAATTTTTTTCTGCATCTAGCTCTGAAAAAATATTTGGCCTTCTAGCAGTGTGTGGGACTTGTTCTATTAGTCCACCTATACTGACCTCCATCAGGTTGCAAATTCAAAATAATTTTTTGTCTGCATCTAGCTCTGAAAAAATATTTGGCCTTCTAGCAGTGTGTGGGACTTTCTCTATTAGTCCATCTATACTGACCTCCATCAGGTTGCAAACTGAATATATTTTTTTTCTGCATCTACCTCTGAAAAAATATTGGGCTTGTAGCTGTGTGTGGGACTTGTTCTATTAATCCATCTATACAGACCTCCATCAGGTTGCAAACTGAATAAAAAAATTTTCTGCATCTACCTCTGAAAAAATATTTGGGCTTCTAGCTGTGTGTGGGACTTGTTCTATTAGTCCATCTATACTGACCTCCATCAGGTTGCAAATTGAATATAATTTTTTTCTGCATCTAACCCAGCCAATAGTTTTGGCCTAATACCACAGTTTGGCCACTCAGCTCTGCTCGGTTCCCATCCATTGTTTTTTTGTGCAAACAACTCCAGAGTTGTGAATTAGTTAACCACCAAAATGAGTGGAAAAAGGCCTGCTGCTGGTGGAAAGGGGAATAGGCGTGTTGGGAAGGGGAAAAAAGGTTGTGTCCGTGGGGTAGGTGTTAAAGCAACAGTAACATCTGCAGAAGAAAGACCATCTTCCAGCCAAACTAAAATGTCTACTTCTTTTAGCGGACAATGTGATAAGATCCCTTTCTTACGGCCACGCCAATCGCTAAAAATTCCAGATGAGGCACAAAAACAGCAGGTGCTTCAACGGATATCAAGTGCTCCTTTAAGTGGGCTCTCCTCCACATCAACTTCAACATCACAAATACTCCAGTCCTCAAAGGTGTCACCCCAATCGCACTTGCTTCCTCACAGCTCCCAAATCTCCAGCTGCCCGTCTGAGTATGAGGTAGAACAGATGGTTGAGTCTGCAGAGCTGTTTACTCATACTATAGCCTGGGAATCAGAGGTCGACTCCAGCGCTTCTGTGAATCCAGACGAGGAAATGATCTGCACTGATGCCCAGAATCTTTATGAGTCGGATCCAGGACCAGACGCAGAAGGTTCTGACCATAATGTAGACCCTCATTCCCAAACTGTAACTCCTGTTGGTGGAGACAATGAGGAAGACGATGATAAGACTCAAATACCTGATTGGAGCGACAACTTTAGTTTTTTGTCAGGGCAGGAACAGGTTGGCTCTGAGGACGACGGGTGTGATAACGCACAGGGTGATGATGATGAGGTTGGAGATCCCACTTACTGTCAACCCACAGTCAGCCAAGAGATGAGGTCAGCAGAGGAGGTGGAGGAAGATGCTAGTGACGACGAGGTCAGGTTGCGCCTTCCTGGACAGAGACGTAGTACTGGAAGCACGTCAACAACTGCATCCTCAAACACAACTCTGCCTCTCACCACAAGTCGTGGTGGCTCTTCAGGTCGCATGGGTGCTAAGCCTTGCATAGCCTGGGCATTTTTTCAGATCGATAAAGATAACCCAACTCGTGTTATCTGTAACATTTGTCAGCAAAAGCTAAGTAGAGGCCAAAAAATACATAGTTTGAGTACTTCATGCATGAACCGGCACATGGACATGAAGCATAAGTTGCAGTGGGAAGCTCAGTGTGCTACAATGCGGCCTAGCCGGCCGGGCCAACCACCGTCTGCCATATCTTGTGCATCCGCGGCTTCTTCATCCTCTGTGACTGGGGGGACAGCAGTCACACCTGTTTTGGGGCGCAGACCTGCCACCTCTTTACCCGCAACAGCCAGCGTGATTGGCAGGTCATCATTTTCTTTGGAGGTGATAACACCAGCTGGTGTTGAGCGCTGTCCGACATCGATAGCACCACCTTTGGATCAAGGCAACCTAACATGTCCGCCTGCATCTTCCTCACAGACCGGCAGTTTGCCGGGGACACCCTTATCAACCCCGTCTAAGCACAATAGCCAGCCCTCGGTCCCTCAGATGTGGACAAGTAAAAGACCATTTCCTCCTAGCCATGAGAAAGCTAAGAGGTTGAATTTCACCATCTGCAAGCTCTTGGCTACAGAAATGCTGCCTTTCCGCCTGGTGGACACAGAGGATTTTCGAGACTTTATGTCCGTCGCAGTGCCCCAGTACCAGATGCCCAGTCGGCACTACTTCTCAAAGAAAGGTGTGCCTGCGCTCCACCAGCATGTCGCACACAACATCACCGCTTCTTTGAGAAACTCTGTGTGTGACAGGGTGCATTTCACCACAGACACTTGGACGAGTAGGCATGGACAGGGGCGTTACATGTCGCTGACTGGGCACTGGGTAACTATGGTGACAGCAGGACAAGGGGCTGCTGTCCAAGTCTTGCCGTCCCCACGAGTTGTGCGTCAATCCTCTTTATGTCAAAGTTCCTCCACTGCTTCTGCCTCCTCAACCTCCTCTCGGTCTTCCACCTGCACCCAAAGCCTGTCTGGTCATGCCACAAGCTTTCTAACTGCGCAGAAGGGATCCTGCACACCTCCTTACTATGCTGGCAGTAGGGCTCAACATCATCAGGCGGTTTTTACATTGAAATGTCTGGGAAATGTGAGTCACACAGCTGAGGAGTTGTGGTCAGCTCTGGAGAACCAATTTCATGAATGGTTGTCTCCACTGGACCTGAAACCAGGGAAGGCCGTGTGCGACAATGCTGCAAACCTGGGTGCGGCCCTTCGCCGGGGCAATGTCACACACGTGCCTTGTATGGCTCACGTGTTGAACCTGGTTGTCCAGCAATTTTTAGCCCACTATCCCAGACTAGATGGCCTTCTGCAGAGGGCACGGTCGCTGTGTGCTCACTTCCGCCGTTCGCATCCCGCAGCTCAGCGACTTACATCTCTACAGAAGTCGTTGGGCCTGCCACTTCACCGGCTAAAATGCGATGTGCCTACCCGGTGGAATTCAACTCTGCACATGTTGCAGCGACTGTGGCAGCACCGACAAGCCCTGGTGCAATACGTTCTGACGTATAGCCTGGGCCAACGAGATCCAGAGGTGGGGCAAATCACGCTGGAGGAGTGGTCTCAGATCAGGGACCTATGCACCCTTCTGCACAGTTTTGAAATGGCGACGAAGATGTTTAGTGCTGACGATGCCATTATCAGCATGACTATTCCGGTGATTTACATGCTGGAGCACATGTTAAACAGAATTCGGAGTCAGGTGGTGGCACAAGAGGAGGTGGAGGAAGTAGAGGAGGAGGAGTTGTATGCGGAAGGGCTAACATCTGCAAGGTCCAGACGGTCGGCAGCACCAAGGCGGCAGGCATGTGAGGGTGGGGGAGATGGTTTTACCAGGGCGCATGGTAGCAGCCAAACTAGTGAGGAAGGTGCAGGAGCCCAGGAAGAAGTGGAGGACGAACTGATGGAAGACTCATCAGATGAGGGAGACCTTGATCACATTTCTGTTGTGCGAGGTTGGGGGGAGAGGACAGAGGAAGGAAGCATGATTGTTACCTCGCCACCAACACAACAGGGACTTGGTGCTCCTGGATGCGCAACACACATGAGTGCCTTCTTGCTGCACTACCTGCAACATGACCCTCGAATTGTGAGAATTAGAAATAATCCTGACTACTGGGTTGCCACACTGTTAGATCCCCGGTACAAAAGTAAATTTGCAGAAATTATTCCTGCCATAGAAAGGGATGCACGCATGCAGGAGTATCAGCAGAGACTGTTGCAGAATCTTACATGTGCTTTTCCACAAAATACCAGTGGTGCACGTAGTGAATCTCACAGTTCCAACTTGCCAACCGTGGGACCGTCAAGTGTTCAGCACTCAAACCGTAACAGAACCACAGTATCTGCTGGTAACATCAATTTTGCGGAATCATTTCACCACTTTTTTAGCCCATCCTTTGCAAGGCCACAGGAGACAAGAAGTCTGACACATAGTCAACGCCTAGAGACGATGGTACAGGAGTATCTCCAAGTAAACATTGAAGCCATGACTGTGTCACTGGACCCTTGCTCTTTTTGGGCTTCCAATCTGGATAAATGGCCGGAGCTAGCCACTTACGCCTTGGAGATCTTGTCATGCCCCGCAGCCAGCGTTCTGTCTGAACGTGTGTTCAGCGCTGCTGGTGGTGTGCTGACAGATAAGCACACGCGGCTCTCCACTGATAATGTAGACAGACTCACGTTCATAAAGATGAACAAATCATGGATCCAAAACGACTTTTCTACCCCTGTGTCATCCTGGGGAGAATAAAAGCTTGATGATTGGTTAAAATCACCCTACCAACCGTTTTAGCTTTCAAATTACTAATCATGTTTATCTGTATCTTGGCTGGAAAATAATTTGGGCTTTGTAGCAGTGTGCAGCACTGATTCTATTAGGCCATCTATAATAAGCTCCACCAGATTTAAAATTACTAATCATGTTTATCTGTATCTTGACTGGAAAATAATTTGGGCTTTGTAGCAGTGTGCAGCACTGATCCTATTAGGCCATCTATACTAAAGCTTCACCAGATTTAAAATTAATAATAATTTTTAGCTGCATCTAGCCCGGAAAATAATTTTGGGGCTCCGAGATGCGCAAGACACATAAGTGCCTTCTTGCTGCACTACCTGCAGCATGACCCTCATATTGTCAGAATTCGAAGTAATCATGACTACTGGGTTGCCACACTCTTAGATCCCCCAAACTTTTCGATCAACCTTTTCATTTTAATAAAGACCAAAAAAATGGTCATTTTTGAAATTATAAGCATTAGCAGGTTGTTAGAAACTGAAATCAAACAGTTTTCAACTCAAAACTTTATTCTAGGTGATGTTACATTTTCACATAGGACCCCTTGTTCGAAAGGAGCTTCTGAACTCTCTCGTCCATTGAATTTGTCAGGTTTTGGATGGTTTCTGCTTCAATTGTTTTGCATGAGGACAGAATACCCTCCCAGAGCTGTTGCTTAGATGTGAACTGCCTCCCGCCATCATAGACACTCCTTTTAATGATGCTCCAAAGGTTCTGAATGGGGTAGAGGTCAGGGGAGCATGGGGGTCACACCATAAGTTTGTCCCCTTTTATGCCCATATCAGCCAGAGATGCAGATGTTTTATGTGCAGCATGAGATGGTGCATTATCATGCAAAAAAATGATCTTGCTGTGAAATATACGGTTCTTCTTCTTGAACCATGGCAGGAAGTACTGTTTGAGAAAATCCACATACATTATGGAGTTCATCTTTAGCGCCTTCAGGGATCCTAAAGGGGCCGACAATCTCTCTCCCCATGATTCCAGCCCAAAACATTACTCCACCTCCTCCTTGTTGGCGCTGTAGCCGTGTTTGCGTGGGGTGTCCATCAACCAGCCATCCTCCACTCCATCCATCTGGACCATCGAGCGCTGCACGGCACTCATCCGTGAACAAAACAGTTTTGAAATCAGTCTTCATGTAATGTTTGGCCCACTGGAGCCATTTCTGCTTGTGTGAAGTGGATAGAGGAGGTCGACAGGATGGCGTATGCACAGCTGCAAACCTCTGAAGGACCCTGCATCTTGTTGTTCGGGGGACGTTGGAGGCACCAGCAGCTTCAAAAACTTGTCTGCTGCTATGACAAGGCTTTTTTGCCGCTGCTCTTTCAACCTGACGTAATTGCCTGTAGGAAAGAGTCCTCAATTTGCCCTTATCAGCACGCACATGTGTGTACTGTGAATCAGCTACATACTTCTTGATTGCCAAGACACTTCATCCTGATCATCGCACAATGTTGATTGTAGTCATGCCTTGACCTAAACACTCCACAATTTGTTGCTTCTCAGCAGCCGACACATCCTTTTTCTTTCCCATTTTGGCAGAAAATGTAGGCTGCTTAATAATGTGAGACAGCCTTCTTAAGTAGTCTTGCTTTTCATTGGACACACCTGCCAAACTAATTAGCACAGGTGTCTGCAATTGCTTACAGTGATATAAAGAGCCCTGACACACATCACCATCAATGAGTTTAACTGACAAACAAACAAATTCTTCCCTTATCACTCCTAAACACTTTTTGCATAATAATTTGGAACGCAGTGTACATGTGCTTTTCCACAAAACACCAGTGGTTCACGTAGTGAATCTTACAGTTCTAACTTGCCAACCGTGGTCTGTATGGAGTTGTTCAATAAAGGGCCCAAAATTAAGATAACATAGATGGGAGAGGTCTCTATGAATAGGAATTCCTAAGTATTTGATACCCTGTGAGGGCCAGGCAAAGGGAAAGTTGGACAGGATGGAATCCTATATGGATTTGAGGAGGGAGACATCGAGGGCCTCAGACTTCGCTGCATTTATTTTAAAATTTGACCATGTAACAAAGTGATCTATTTCAGCCATAACAGCATGGATGGATATATGTGATTGAGTGATATATACTAGGACATCATCAGCAAATAGAGAGCACTTGTACTCGGTGCCTCCCACCTCAATCCACCTAATATTGGGGTTATGGCGAATTGATGAGAGCAGGTGCTCCGTCACTAGGATGTATAAGAGAGGGGACAGAGAACATCCCTGCCTTGTCCCATTGGTGATTGTGAAAGGTGATGAAAATGTTCTGACGCACCCCCTGAGCCTTGCGACACCCGGAGCCGGACCCTTTTTGGTGGATGCTGGTGGTTGTAGTCTCCGTGGCGGCGACCCAGTTCCATGGCTCAGGGCGGTCAAACCAGTGGCGGAACTATTTATGTGGTTTTGATGTTTAAATGTCCGACTACGCCATTCGTGGATTGCGGTCAGAGTGAACCGCCGCTCCAGGGCAGACCGCTGAGGCTGGTGTTGTGGGTGCAGCAGAGCGTAGCATAACTCCCCACGGGAGGAGTATAGCCTCAGGGCAGTGTATGCGGAGGATGGTGCAGGGCAGCAGCAGTAATGACACGGAGTCAGTGATGCAGTCCACGGCCTTTTCTCACAGTTCTTATTATCCAGACCACGTCTGCAGGTAACGGCTGCCCACGTCGTACTGTGCTCACCAGGTGAGGGGCTCAGACAACTCCCAGATAACTTTGGAGCGCTTCACAGGACCCCCTTTGTGTGTCCTTTGTCTGGCCTTTCTTACCAACCCTTCTGTCCGGCTGCCTCGGGCCTCCTCTTGGTAAACTTGGCACCAGTTTCCCTGACCCTATGTGGTGCCTTCCTAGCGGGTGTAGCGAGGGGCTGCGCCACATAAAATGTCACAGCCTCCTGTTTCTAGCTGAGGGTCGTTTCCTGCCTCCACTAGTTTCGGGGACCGGTCTCCCCCTTTGGCCTGACCCCTCCACGCAGGTGGATTCGGGCGTGCGGTGGCGACTCGCCCGTCCGCACCCCTGGGATCCCTTCGTTCCTCGCTCCTGGAGCCTTCTCCGCTCCTCTTCCTTCCTTCTCCCTCTTCCAGGCCTGGGCCTCTGTTACTAGGCCCGCCTCCGAAGCAGAGCTCATGCAGAGCCCCTGCTCCCTGCCACTTCTGCTCAGACTTCTCTGCACTGAACTAAGATGGTGCCCACCTTTTATACTCCCTTCTCAATGCACCCAGGAACTGCTTCCTCCCTGCTCCTGCACTACAGGGTTCCCCTTCCTCAGTGTTCCCTCCCCCCACTCCAGCCAGGGACAGGGACTGTCGTGCCCATCTCAGGGGCATATTGGTCGCCCTGCCCCACGGCAATGTGGTGTAATGCATGCAGGTGTCGGGTCCTGATCCACTCTACATCCTTACCTGAGAGTGAGATATCACACCTCTGGGTGAGGTGCAATACCTCTGTAGCAACCGAGCCCTCAGGGTGCTACAGTTCCATTTATCTTCAGCCTAGGTGACGTATTGAGATACAGGGCCGTGATTTTGGCTATAAAAGGGTCCCCTAGACCCCTACCCCAAGCTTTTTAAGAGAATCATATATGGCGTGCCAGGAGACTCTATGGAATGCTTTCTCAGCATCCAACGAGAGTATCTAATTACAAATTTTTAACTGCATCTAGCCCAGGAAATACTTTGTGCCTAGTAGCAGTGTCTGCTAGTCAGCGGATTATCCTGGCTGTTAAGCAAGCTACACCACCTGTAGTTTGGACACTTAATTTTTTCAAAGGAAATGCTTCGGGACCACGGGATACTCAGTGAAGAGCATCAGGAGGCACCCCAAGGCATAGGGGCTGAGACTGGCAGTAGGATGCCTTGCGGTGGACAGCCGAGCTCGATCCTTATAAAAGCTTTTTAACTGCAGCAGCTTTAGTGGACGCTACTGGAGTTGGAATTACGCGGCTGCTGGCATGAGACTTGCCCTCCAATAGATCCTTGTAAATGGATTTAAAGTGTATTCATTCAAATTAGAGAGACAATTTAAATTAAAAAGCTTAGAGCTGCCTCCACCACAGGGGGGCTCGCTCGACTCACCAGCGGACAGGCACCAGTATTGGGAGAGGGGGGCTGGCCGTCAGGGTTCACCGCGGCTCTGGCACAAACCCGGCGACGCGGAGGTGGCACGGGCAGGAGCGGACTGAACGTGTCGGCTTCTCACTTTTTGGATTTTAGAAGGGCATGACATGCCTATATCTGTGTCTCCCCCTCCTTTTACTCCTCCACCTCTTTTCTTTTCGCATGACTATATGTACTTGTCACTTTTCCATGTGTTAGTTGTGTCTTCTGAGCAGTTTGTCAGCTTTTGGACACCTTTGAAGGTGTTTTCTATGTGTTTCTATGTGTTTTTGTTTGCCTGCCATTGGTTTTAACGGTGTTCGAAGGTGTTCGACGAACAGTTCGACGAACAGTTCGGCGAACACACGGGTGTTCGACGAACCGAACCGAACTCGAACACTACGGGGGTGGCTCAACACTAGTCACCAGAGCTAGCAAAGTTGCTAGATCATGCTAGAGCATAATCTAGCAACCTTGTGTGTCAGTGCAGCACTGACAGTTTATAAGGCATAGGAATGCTCCTGCATCCCTATGCTTTTTAAACAATCAGGCTGAAAAAAGTGAAAGTCCCATAGTGGGGCAAAGTAAAAAAGTAAGAACAAGTGAAAAACAAAATTGTAAAAATATTAAAAAAATAAATCACACAAACAATAACAAGATAAAAATATATTGCACCCATAAATAAATATTATTATGAAAAACAAAATAAACAAAATATGTACACATTTGGTATCGCCGCATCCGGAACGATCTGACCTATAAAACTGTCCCACTAGTTAACCTTCTGAGTGAACACCGTGAAAAAAAAACAAAAAACGATGCTTTATCATGATACCACCGAACAAAAAGTGGAATAAAACGAAATAAAAAAATCAAATGTAAATAAAAATTGTATCTCTGAAAACGTCATCTTGTCCCGCAAAAAAACAAGCTGCTATACTGCTCCATCAGCAGAATAATAAAAAAGTTATAGCTGACACAGCTCACATTTAACTCATACCATAGTAACCAGAGTTTTAACATGTAAGTATCTTAGGCAACCACTAATAACCAGGATTAATTAGTGACCAGTCAGGCCAATTTATAATACAAACCATGTGCCATCATGTAAAGACCACACTGGTCACTAATTAATCCTGGTTATTAGTGGTTGCCTACGATACTTACATGTTAAAACTCTGGTTACTATGGTATGAGTTAAATGTCAGAACTGCACTATAATCACTGTAATTGTATATACTGGTTTGGTAGATCTAAATATTATATTGGCTGTAGACACTGTTACTCTGTTATATATAAAATCTGTGCAAAAATCATACTCCATTATATGTATTGACTATATGAGTTTGACTATATATATATATATATATATATATATATACACAGTACAGACCAAAAGTTTGGACACACCTTCTCATTTAAAGATTTTTATGTATTTTCATGACTATGAAAATTGTACATTCACACTGAAGGCATCAAAACTATGAATTAATACATGTGGAATTATATACTTAACAAAAACGTGTGAAACAACTGAAAATATGTCTTATATTCTAGGTTCTTCAAAGTAGCCACCTTTTGCTTTGATGACTGCTTTGCACACTCTTGGCATTCTCTTGATGAGCTTCAAGAGGTAGTCACCGGAAATGGTCTTCCAACAATCTTGAAGGAGTTCCCAAAGATGCTTAGCACTTGTTGGCCCTTTTGCCTTCAGTCTGCGGTCCAGCTCACCCCAAACCATCTCGATTGGGTTCAGGTCTGGTGACTGTGGAGGCCAGGTCATCTGGCGTAGTACCCCATCACTTTCCTGCTTGGTCAAATAGCCCTTACACAGCCTGGAGGTGTGTTCGGGGTCATTGTCCTGTTGAAAAATAAATGTTGGTCCAACTAAACGCAAACCGGATGGAATAGCATGCCGCTGCAAGAAACTGTGGTAGCCATGCTGGTTCAGTATGCCTTCAATTTTTGAATAAATCCCCAACAGTGTCACCAGCAAAGCACCCCCACACCTCCTCCTCCATGCTTCACGGTGGGAACCAGGCATGTAGAGTCCATCCGTTCACCGTTTCTGCGTCGCACAAAGACACGGTAGTTAGAACCAAAGATTTCAAATTTGGACTCTTCAGACCAAAGCACAGATTTCCACTGGTCTTATGTCCATTCCTTGTGTTCTTTAGCCCAAACAAGTCTCTTCTGCTTGTTGCCTGTCCTTAGCAGTGGTTTCCTAGCAGCTATTTTACCATGAAGGCCTGCTGCACAAAGTCTCCTTTTAACAGTTGTTGTAGAGATGTGTCTGCTGCTAGAACTCTGTGTGGCATTGACCTGGTCTCTAATCTGAGCTGCTGTTAACCTGCGATTTCTGAGGCAGGTGACTTGGATAAACTTATCCTCAGAAGCAGAGGTGACTCTTGGTCTTCCTCTCCTGGGGCGGTCCTCATGTGAACCAGTTTCTTTGTAGCGCTTGATGGTTTTTGCAACTGCACTTGGGGACATTTTCAAAGTTTGCCCAATTTTTTGGACTGACTGACCTTCATTTCTTAAAGTAATGATGGCCACTCGTTTTTCTTTACTTATCTGCTTTTTTCTTGCCATAATGCAAATTCTAACAGTCTATTCAGTAGGACTATCAGCTGTGTATCCATCAGACTTCTGCACAACATAACTGATGGTCCCAACCCCATTTATAAGGCAAGAAATCCCACTTATTAAACCTGACAGGGCACACCTGTGAAGTGAAAATCATTTCCGGTGACTACCTCTTGAAGCTCATCAAGAGAATGCCAAGAGTGTGCAAAGCAGTCATCAAAGCAAAAGGTGGCTACTTTGAAGAACCTAGAATATAAGACATATTTTCAGTTGTTTCACACTTTTTTACTAAGTATATAATTCCATATGTGTTAATTCATAGTTTTGATGCCTTCAGTGTGAATGTACAATTTTCATAGTCATGAAAATACAGAAAAATCTTTAAATGAGAAGGTGTGTCCAAACTTTTGGTCTGTACTGTATATATATATATATATATATATATATATATATATATATATATATATATACACTGTGTTCCAAATTATTATGCAAAAAGTGTTTAGGAGTGATAAGGTTAGAATTTTTTTGTTTGTCAGTTAAACTCATTGATGGTGATGTGTGTCAGGGCTCTTTATATCACTGTAAGCAATTGCAGACACCTGTGCTAATTAGTTTGACAGGTGTGTCCAATGAAAGGCAAGACTACTTAAGAAGGATGTCCCACATTATTAAGCAGCCTACATTTTTTGCCAAAATGGTAAAGAAAAAGGATGTGTCGGCTGCTGAGAAGCAACAAATTGTGGAGTGTTTAGGTCAAGGCATGACTACAATCAACATTGCAAAGACACTTCATCCTGATCATCGCACAATCAAGAAGTATGTAGCTGATTCACAGTACACATGTGTGCGTGCTGATAAGGGAAAATTGAGGACTCTCTCCTACAGGCAATTACGTCAGGCTAAAAGAGCAGCGGCAAAAAAGCCTCGTCATAGCAGCAGACAAGTTTTTGAAGCTGCTGGTGCCTCCAACGTCCCCCGAACAACAAGATGCAGGGTCCTTCAGAGGTTTACAGCTGTGCGTAAGCCATCCTGTCGCCCTCCTCTATCCACTGCACACAAGCAGAAACGGCTCCAGTGGGCCAAACAATACATGAAGACTGACTTCAAAACTGTTTTGTTCACCGATGAGTGCCGTACAACGCTCGATGGTCCAGATGGATGGAGTGGAGGATGGCTGGTTGATGGACACCCCATGCAAACACGGCTACGGCGCCAACAAGGAGGAGGTGGAGTAATGTTTTGGGCTGGAATCATGGGGAGAGAGATTGTCGGCCCCTTTAGGATCCCTGAAGGGGTAAAGATGAACTCCATAATGTATGTTGAGTTTCTCAAACAGCAGTTCCTGCCATGGTTCAACAAGAAGAACCGTGCATTCCGCAGCAAGATCATTTTCATGCATGATAATGCACCGTCTCATGCTGCACATAACACATCTGCATCTCTGGCTGCTATGGGCATAAAAGGGGACAAACTTATGGTGTGGCCCCCATGCTCCCCTGACCTCAACCCCATTGAGAACCTCTGGAGCATCATCAAAAGGAGTGTCTATGATGGCGGGAGGCAGTTCACATCTAAGCAACAGCTCTGGGAGGGTATTCTGTCCTCATGCAAAACAATTGCAGCAGAAACCATCCAAAACCTGACAAATTCATTGGACGAGAGAGTTCAGAAGCTCCTTTCGAACAAGGGGTCCTATGTGCAAATGTAAGATCACCTAGAATAAAGTTTTGATTTGAAAACTGTTTGATTTCAGTTTGTAATAACCTGCTAATGCTTATAATTTCAAAAATGACCATTTTTTGGTTCTTTATTAAAATGAAAAGGTTGAAAACTCTGCTGTGCATAATAATTTGGAACATGCATTTTGAGTGCAGTTTGAGTGTTTTATTTTTTTTAAAATATACTGTTATCATAGGCAGTTTGTACAAAAACCTTTCAATTGTACCCTAATAGTTATTTGACTGGAAAATTACAATGACTGCAATTCATATAGGTAATTTGGGAAAATCTGAGAAAATATTACTTGCATAATAATTTGGAACACAGTGTATATAATATATGAGTTTCACTTTTTGAATTGAAGTACTGAAATAAATTAACTTTTTGATGATATTCTAATTTTGTGAGAAGCAACTGTGTATATGTATGTATATGTATGACATACACACACTATATATATCTATACACTTACCTGTGTCTATACATATATAATACCTGTGTCTTAATATTGTCAACAATGTACCACACCGCCCCTTTTTTTAGGGGCAATTTTTATTGGATTTCTGCTTAGTGTGTTTAAATAAAGACTTATTAAATCTATAATATATCTGATCCCTTTGCATATAGGATTATCTATACATCTATAATGGGGGTTGTTTTTCGTTTCGGCTCACATTTATCCTGCTCTCTGCGCTGAGCGCTTACACCTGGGTTTCCGTGTAAATCTCCTGGCGGAAAATTCCCTATAATGAGGCAGATGGAGGCAATGTGGACGCGTCTGGCCTGTGATCTGGCGGTGTCCGTCATTTTAGGCGTGCATAGAGGTTCCGTCGGCCACAGTTTTGTGCACATCTGAAAAGGACACCGCTGAACAGTGGCCAAATGGAGTCAAGAGTAACTCTGCTGCCTCATTATAGTGAAAGGATTCATCTGAACCACGTCACTCGGAGATTTAGATGGAAACTCCGATATAAGTGCTCAGCGTAGAGTGCCGGATAAATGTGATCCAAAATGTTATTTAAAATGTTCCTAACAAAAGCTTCAAATCAATCAACGACAAAAAAAAACCCACTCAGGTCCATCTGTCAATGGAAATATAGGAGCTTCCAAATTACTGGTAGCACAAAGGCTCTGAAAAAGCGCTATGGCTCCTCACCCCCCAAAAGAAATTCAGCAAATTCTGCACTCCCAAATCCAAATGCCCCCCTTCCCTTCTGAGCCCCACAGTGTGCCTAAACCACATTCAACGTCACATGTTTGGCATTTCTGTAGCGATGACAGCCCACCTAATTTACCCTCTGCCCAGAAGCATGAGCTGGGCACAACGTGCTGGTCACTACAACGTACTAGTCACTACAACTGGTCACTCAGCAACATCCACGGCTGCTTGTTTCTGGAAAACACCCATGGAATCAAAATAGTCACTACACGTGTAGATAAATTCCCAAAGGGGTATAATTTCCAAAATGGGGTCACTTGAGGCAGGGATTCTACTATTCTAGTACTTAGGGGCTCTGTATATAGAGTCCACAAACTATTCTAGAAAAATCTGCGCTCCAGGATGCAAATAGCGCTCCAACCCTCCCGAGTCTCACCGTGTGTCTAAGCAGTACTATACAGCCACATATGTGATATTTTTAAATTCAAGCAGAAATTGTGGGACAAATTTTGGTGCCATATTTACCCATTTCCCAGTGTGAAAATGTAAAATCTGGGGCTAAAACAACATTTTGGTGGTAAAAATGTCATTATTTTTTTCTTCTCTGCCTAATGGTATAAAATTCTGTAACCCTCTTGTGGTGTCAATATGATCACTGCACCCCTAGATGGATTCAATGAGAGGTGTAGTTTGTAAAATGAGGTCTTTTATGGTGGGTCTGCTGTTAGGGCACCTTAGGGGCTCTGCCAATGTGACATGGCACCCTCAAACCAGTCCAGCAAAATCTGAACTGTAAGTTGGTGCTTCTTTCCTTCTGAACTTCTGCACTGTGCCTCAAAAGTAGTTTTCTATCACATATAGAGTATCGGCGTACATAGGAAAAATTGAACCAAAAATTTTGAAGTCTATTTTTTCCTGCTATCCTTGTGAAAATGAAAAAAATTGGGGCTAAAAACATTTTTGTGGAAAAAATATATTTTTTAATTTTTACAGATCCACATTGTAAACTTCTGTGAAGCACCTGTGGGTTCAAGGTGCTCACCACACATCTAAATAAATTCCTTGAGGAGTCTACTTTCCAAAATGGGGTCTCTTGTGGGGGTTTCCACTGTTTAGGCACATCAGGGGCTCTCCAAACGCAATATGACAGCCGCAGACCATTCCATCAAAGTCTGGGTTCCAAAACGTCACTCCTTCCTTTCTGAGCCCTGCTATGCCCAAACAATAGTTTTCCCCCTCATATGGGGTATCTGTGTGCTCAGAAGAAATTGTACAACAAATTTTTGGGGTCCATTTTCTTCTGTTATCCCATTGAAAATAAAAAATGTGGGGCTAAAAGAATTGTTTGTGTGAAAAATGGGATTTTTTTTTATTTTCACGGCTATATCCCTTCCAAGTAGTAGTTTTCCTTAACATATTGTGTATCTGTGTACTCAGGAGAAATTGCACAACAAATTTTATGGTGCAATTTCTCCTGTTACCATTGTGAAAATGCAAAATGTGGGGATAAAAAACATTTTTGTGGGAAAGATGTGATTTTTTTTATTTTCATGGCTTTACGTTATAAACTTCTGTGAAACATCTTGGGGTTCAAGGTGCTCAAAACCCATCTTGAAAAGTTCCCTGAGGGGTCTAGTTTCCAAAATGGTGTAATTTGTGGGGGGTTTCCACTGTTTAGGCACATCAGGGGCTCTCCAAACACGATATGTCGTTTGCTAATTATTCCAGCAAATTTAGCTTTCAAAAAGTCAAATGGTGTTCCTTCCCTTCTGAGCCCTGTTGTGCGCCCAAACCGTGGTTTCCCCCCACATATTGCGTATTGGCGCGCTCAAGAGAAATTGCACAACAAATTTTGGTGCCTATTTTCTCCTATTAACCCTATGAAAATTGAAAAATTTGGGTCTAAAGTAACATTTTGGTGAAAAAAAGTCAAATGTTCATTTTTTCCTTCCACATTCCATTAATTTCTGTGAAGCAGCTGAAGAGTTAATAAACTTCTTGAATGTGGTATTGAGCACCCCCGTGAGGGGTTCAGTTTTTAGAATGGTATCACTTTTGGGTATTTTCTGTCATATAGACCCCTCAAAGTCACTTCAAATGTGATGTGGTCCCTAAAAAATGTTTCTGTAAATTTTTTTGGGAAATGTTATTTATTAACTATTTTGTGTGACATAACTCTCTGATTTTAAGAAAAAAAAAAACATTGCAAAATGATCCAAATTCTCACTAAATTTCCATTTTTTCCACAAATAAACGCAAGTCATATCAAAGAAATTTTACCACTACCATGAAGTACAATATGTCACAAGAAAATCTCAGCATAAGTGGGATCCATTGAAGCGTTCCAGAGTTATTATTTCATAAAGTAACACTGGTCAGAATTGTAAAATTTGGCCCGGTCATGAAGGTGAAAACAGGCTCTGGTGCGAAGGGGTTAAACACAACCCTATCATATAGAGTTGCTTTCTACTAGACTTTTGAGAATGGCAATTATTTAATTGGAAGGAAATGTAGACTAACAATATGGGGTACTAGGTTGGTACATAAAATTAAATCTCTTGATATATTCTGGGTGTATGAATTCCTGCCCAAGCGTTGACCGCTGATAATACTTTAAAAGTCCTCAGTGATAAATCACAGCGTGGGTACTGGATTAAGAGGGAGGTGGTGTTGACTTATCGTAATAGTGTACTAATGACAGGCATGCAATCAATGATATATGGTTATGTCTTGTGGAATGGGACCACACACACAAGCAACTGTGATAAGAGAGTACAGTATGAATGAATTCACAGAGAGAGAAAACCTCGGGGCAGTCCCTGCAGAACAGAGGATAGTTTTACTCTGCTCCTCTGTTTATGCCATACATCACTGTCATACAGGAGAGCCTATTCACGAGTGCTCCTGACTGGGGATGAAGAGGAGGTCATCAGGGACGACTTACTTTCAGAAGAGATTTGTTTGATTTTTTTTTTATGATTAATAAGAAAGGCCATAATCCATCTGGCTTGAAGGATACCTCAGGGTTCTTGAATCTTCAATATTGGTAGACAAGTCTTAAATTTTCTCTAGAAATATTGCCGAAGTCGATCTGGTGTTAAGTCATCATTTAGCTTTAGATTTCTATTTTATCATAATTTTATAGCACTTACATATTAATGCCAAATAAACTCACAAGGGTATAGTCCTAAAGAAGCCCCTGTATGAAATCTAAATTCTGCAAAAAGAAATAATGGCACAGGGCACAAATTAGGTGCAAGAGACAAATTACTGGTTAAAATTAAATACAAAAATTGCTAATATTAATCACAAAACTGATAAAACATGCCTATGTGTAAAGAAAGAACAGAAGTGAAGTATAGGACAACCAGATAAATGGGGATTATCTGGACTCAGAGACCAGAATATATAAAGAGCAATGACAAAAAAAGTTAAAAATTAGCCAAAGTGGTACAAAAATGTTTATTATCAATTTGTGCTCTGAGTCCAGATAGTCACTAATACTCAGCACACGTTTCGCATATAAGCTTCATCTGGCTTTAAAAATTCTGGTCTCTGAGTCCAGACAGTGCCTATTTATCTGGTTGCTCTACCTCTATACTTTACACATGTACCTAATCTATCAGTTTTGTGATTAAGAATGATAAAATAAATTTACTGTAAGGCAAACAGGGCGTACCACACATTGCAAAGACAAGGAATATAATATATATCATATATGGAAGAAAATGATATGTAAAAACAAAAGAGGAAGGCCAATACATAAGGATGAGCACACCTAATTGAATATAAAAATGTATATATCTTTATTAAATACCATTAACATAAACCATAAAAACATTTAAAACCACATGTCCAACATAGTTATTGCACACACTTAAAATAGACCAAGAGAGAAACCCATGGGAAGCACGTAAATAGATATACCAGTGTACAATATGGACAATGATGATCCTGGGTATTGTAATATAAAATTGATATTAAATAATAATTTGTGTCTTGCACCTAATTTGTGTCCTGCACCAATATTTCTTTTAGCAGAATTTAAAGCATTTACATGTTTGTTAACCATCTTTTCAAATAGATATACAAAGAAAGATTACATGCAACAATACAACAAGAACAATTTAGTAAAAGCATCACAGTCTGGATGTATCAGTGTATATATGGCTTTTTTACAGACATACAATGGCTCTACCAATCGCCATCCTTTAATCTGCAGGTTCCATTTTCCTAAAGTCGATCACCAGCCAAAAACACCAAGAACCGACTGGCCGAACATTGGACCTTCCGGCTACACCCTCTGCCCATTTCCAAGATAACGTAGGGTGTTGGAGTGGTCCCTGAAAGGAAGGCAGAATTAAGTTGGGTTGTGAGAGCAGATTTCCATTTATTAGTGTCTTAACTTTTTTGGCTGGAGATGGATTTTGAGAATTATGGAATGAAATTTAGGAATAATTCATTCTTCAATAATTAGCTAAACATTTTTTTGAGAAGGAAGCACTCAACTAAAGGAAAGTCTTCAATGACTAATAAAAAATTCAAAGGTGATGTGAATTAGAAATAAAATAAAAATCAATACGCACCAAAATATCCAGACAGGCAGCTTTTAATAGAGTGATCTGATCTGCAATGGTCAGACTTGTAAATCCAGGTAACCGCTTTGCAAATTCCACTATTTTAATAATGCACTTTGTTGCAAGTTCGCTAAATTTATCCCACAGACCAAGGTCTAGCCGAACACGTTGATCAGCACTGGAATTCTGGTGGACACAAAGAGAACACTGTGTTAGTTCAACTTCTCAGAAACTGTTCTAGAATTGTCTGTTCATTATGTATAACTTGTAAGTGTCTAGATATTTGAGGTGTGTAATAAATGCAACATAATATCAAAGCTACAACTTTACAAATAGTTTGTACTGGTGTCATTCCCACTGGTGTCATAAATTATGTATCAATAAACACTACTATACTCTACACATTGATTAATAAAGAGGTTTTACAGGATTTAAATTGATGACCTACCCTTAGGGTAGGTTAAAAAATATCAGATTCGGTACTGCACGCTCTGTCCCTCTTTCCCATAGAAGTGAAGTGGAGTGTGCAGTACCATTCTCTGTCATTACAATGCACAAATCTGTGCCGCTTACAGTGCACTTCAGCCACTTCTGTCAGTTGACTGGTAGGAGACATGGGAGATAGCCCCCCAACAATCTGATACTGTTGTCCCTGCACCGGAATACAAGCCGCTGGCCAATCAGAGGCCGGCAGCTGACGTAGGCGTGCAAGTCACTGGCTGTGCATGGCAGTGACATCATGCATTGCCCGTCGCTTGCATACTGGTCAGTTGCCGGCTCCTGCGCCGGGTACAGAAGAGGACGACGTGCGGCATGGGAGCAGAAGAAGGTGAGTAGAATTGTTTACTTTATTTATGCGTTAAAGAACAGCTGCAGAACATATATACCAAGATGGGGGACATATATACCAGGATGGGCCTGGTTTGGGGAACATGTATACCAGGATGGGGGTCATATATACCAAGATGAAAGACATATATACCAGGATGGGTCCAGGATGGGGAGCATGTATACCAGGTTCGAGGACATATATAACAGAATGAGAGACATATATACCAGGATGGAGGACATGTATTCCAGGATGGGGAACCAACCTATATACCAAGATGAGGGACTTATATACCAACATGAGGGACATATATACCAGGAAGGGGTCCAGGATGGGGGACATATATACCTGGATGGGGCACATATATTTCAGGATGGGAGACATATATACGAGGATGGGCCCAGGATGAAGGACATATATACCAGGATGGTCCCAGGATGGGGATATATATACCAGGATGAGTCCAGGATGGGAGACATATATACCAGGATGGGGACATATCTACCAGGAAGAGACCCAGGATGGGGGACATATACATATATATATATTTATTTTTAAACTCTTGGGTTAGGAAAATATAAAAGAAGCATTACTCACCTTACCGACCACCCTACACTTCTGCCTGCAGTAACAAGGATGCTCTAACATAAGGATATGGGACCGCTGCAGTCATTTTATTGCCAGCAACAGGTCATATGTCCATGTGTCAGAAAGGTCAACGCTGCAGCAGAAAGATGCAGGGGGACCGGACGCCGTTGGAACAGAAGTAGTAGGGAAATGGTGAGCTGAGTATTGCTTCTTTTATTTTGTTTAAACCAGTTTTTAATACAGTGTGCAATTTATTTTCCAGTTAAAATCAAGAATGTGCCTATACATGTGGACATACCCCTCCTTTTGAATGCTCGGTTCTGGAGCCATATTTGCATCTTTCAAAAATGGAGGAATGGTGGCAAGATGGTTCGAAAGAAGAGCAACAGATAGGTTTGGTTACATGTGACATAAAATATGTAGTAATATTTTTAATTTTGGCTGGAAGGTCATTTATCAGGGTGACACTTGTGCAAATTTAATATCTGAAAACCTGTAGACTTGAAATTTCTTAAAAGAAAAAGGAAACAGTAGAGCAAAGACCAGAGCAGATAGCTCCAGCTAGTTCCACATAGCAGATAGGTGTCCAACCAGTGACCCTCTGAGCCTTTTGTTCACTTCCAGGATAGAGAATAGCTGCACTGTCTTTTCCAAGTAAAGTCATTTTTGGCTAAATAGGATCCAGCTGGCAATCATGTACCATATATACAGCCCACCTCATAAAAAGTTTGAAAGGGAACAAAGACAGCAAGGGTGAGGGTTGGGGCAGCTGAAGTTGGGTCAGTCACAGCAGTTATGAAGTCAGTCAGTTATGACAGCAAGAGTGATTGGGTAAATGTGAAAGGCGCAGCCTTCCAGGGAAAAGAGATGGAGAGATATAAAAGTAGTAAAAATAAGAATACAAACGTAATAAACCATTGTTAGTATTTTATAGACACACGATTTATGATGTGATGTGAATGCCTCATTCACCAGAAGAAGAACAATGCCAATTGCCAATTCACATTTTAATACAAGGGTAATAAAAAGCTTAGGGGTCTTTTAATACCTTAAATGTTATTTTTATAGATGAGCAACTGCAATATTGAGAAATTCGGCATCATTGCAGATGCAGCCATAATAAATACTAGGCAAAACCTGACAGAACCCATTATAGTCAATGGTGTCCATCATGTGGTGGATCTGGCATGTCCCTTAACTTCATTGTTTGGCTGACTGAGCAGAACGATGGAATTACAAATGCAGATGTAGAATGTTAGCAGTAGTAGCACTCCAATTAACTAATTAGGACAAGTTCCCAAATACTGATTTCAGTTGCATTATGTGCCAAGGGGTTATTTTTAAGACACCCAAATCGCATGTAACTTGCACTGAAGTCTATGGTAAGTGATTCGCTTGCCACCAGCAACAGAAAATCCAACAGATTTGGAAACATTTGGGACTCTGTCTCAGTCACTTAGGTCACAGGTCACAATGTGACACCATTAGATGTGATATCGCAATCTCGATGTCGTGAGAAGCATGTCGCCATGTAGCCCTGGCCTTATCTGTAGATTACAGCCATGCACGTCTATAATAATTTCAACTGTATCTATAAAATTCCATAGAAAATGGAATCAAATCACCTCTAACCACATATAATAAAATGGAAACGCAAATAGCAGAATTCTCCGTCATCCACAGAAAGCAATTAGAAAAGGTACCCTTGAGCTAGACGTAGCAGTGACAACAACTGTCCTTGTTCCTATGCTGTTCTGCTTCTTATTGTTTTGTGCTATTAATATGTCTTATTAAGTAAAGCAAGAATGGGAAATGCAATTTTAAATACCAGTGAGCAGAAGCGGGATGGTTCACTTAGCCGGCATTGAAACCATCCATCTATGTGACTAAGTGCTTTAGATATTAGGTCTATTATGATTATGGTGGCACTAGGTATAAACTTGCCTTTGCGTAGTTGTTAGAGGTCTTGGCGTGTCAAGATCAGTGTAAGACGGATGTATTGAAACAGCTTCACTAACAATTACTTTGCCTTTCTTGCTAGAATAAACCTGTCGTTTCCATCATAGAGTACCCCGGTCATGGCAGCAGATAAAAATCAAAGCTTTGTGATGAGAGTGTGCAGGTTAAGGACTCCTCTGTCACAAGATTTATCAGTGCAAAGCTCAGGATGCTGGAATGCCTTTTCTGGAGTCTGAGGGTAGCAGGTTAACAGCTGCCTCCGTGCCCTTTAAGACATTCCTCCAAGTACAGGGAGCCTGTACATTTTTCAGATTTATTTTATTTAATCCTGAAAGACCTGGGCAAAATGCAGCCCATCAAGAGGAAATGAGATCAGGGAAGGGAAAGAAAAATCAAGATGTGCAGTCATTCGGGCTGTAATTAAATTTAATAGCCAGTTTATCCAGTCCATAGAAATAGTGCATGGTAAAGAGATACACACAATGCGGAGCCTACAGCAGGAAATCATTTGGCAATAGTTTATCCATCTGGAAAAAAGACATTGCAGGAAAGCAGCTAGTGTGAACAAAATATTCATCAGTATTATATGAGATTACTTTATCATGCCATTGAGTTTGACACATATTCTATTACAGATAATTCACGGTATCCCACACAAAATGCAAATGTAATAACCAAACCTAGAAGCCAGACAGAGGAGGGGACACATCTGTATTCCAGGTAATCTGTTGTTGTACTCTAACACATAATCTCGGGGGTTAAAAAGATGTTCTGGGTTTTTTTTCACTAAATTTTAATTTTAATTTTTCATTTTAGTTAGATATTATGTTGCACACTAGCTTATATAGGTAAATACTTTTATGCCCAAAAATTACAAAAGTATTCTCGGAGTGATACCTTTATTGGCTAACCAGAAAAAAATATATATATGCAAGCTTTCAGAGCACCTTCTCCTCCTTCGTCAGGCAATATTACAAAAAATTACAAAAGATATTTTTATAATATTGCCTGACGAAGGAGCCTCTATGCCCTGAAACCTTGCATATATATTTTTTTTCTGTTTAGCCAATAAAGGTATCACTCCGAGAATACTTTTGTCATTTTTGGGCATAAAAGTATTTATATCGATTTTTCTGGCTCACACGGTACCACAATATAACTTTGTATTGTACATCACTAGCTTATATACAAAGTCTTCTGACAGTTCTAGCAAGGGGGATGGGATTTATAGATATCTCATGCCCGCTGTGCCTTTTTATCTGCATGAATTTTCCATGCGGTGCGTGTTTGAAATCCACAATATATACATTTTTCTTGCAGGTACACGGAGTTGTATCTGCAGATTTTCCTCATAGAATTACATTAGATTTGAAAACTGCTGGTAAAAAACGCATGTGAATTTGCTCTGTGAATTCGCCAATGACTTTATCAATAAAGTTTTGTCAAATACAAACACGAGGAAGTATCAAAAACACAACAGCTTTATATAAAACATAACATACCAAAAAGAGATAAAAACAAAAAGCGATAAAAAAGAAAGTACTCAGAAACGCAATAAAAAAGCACAAGTAACCAAATTTAGATAAAGAAATGGTATAGAAAATCTGCAACATCAAAAACTCACCAAATACTCATTGTGGGAACTGAGCCTTAAAGGGAATTTGTCACCCCCTGGAACTTATCAGACCTCTAATATGGGCATACAGGTGATAGAATTGTAAATCTATACATACCGGTATGCCCCATATTAGAGGTCTAGTTGCTTTGAAATTGTGATGTGCAGTCTCGTCTTCCAGATCCCGCGCATGCGCAAATCACCTATAGCGCAAGGCACACTTTTTTTTCCTCCCGGCTATATTTTTTCCAGCAGTGATCTTGTGCGCAGGCCCTGGGAAGTCACTGTGACTTCCTTTGTGTGCATTGGAACAACACAAAAAACACCGAAAAAAAGGCAAATTGGACATAACTTCCCACAAAACCCCAAAAATGGGCCGGACAAAATTGTTGGCACCCTCAACTTAATATTTGGTTGCCCACCCTTTAGAGTAAATAACTGCAATCAATCGCTTCCTATAACCATCAACAAATGTCTTACACCTCTCAACTGGAATTTTGGACCACGCTTCTTTTGCAAACTGCTCCAGGCCTCTCATATTTGAAGGGTGTCTTCTCCCAACAGCAATTTTAAGATATCTCCATAGGTGCTCAATGGGCTTTAGATCCAGACTCCTTGTTGGCCACTTCAGAACTCTCTAGCGCTTTGGTTCCATCTATTTTTGGGTGCTTTTTGAAGTATGTTTGGAGTAATTTTCCTGCTGGAAAATCCATGACTTAGGACACAAACCCAGCTTTCTGACACTGGGCACTATATTGAGACCCAAAATCTTTTACTTATCTTCAGATTTCATGATGCCTTGCACAAAGTCAAGGCACCCAGTACCAGAGGCAGCAAAACAACCCCCAAACATCTTTGAACTTCCATCTTATTTGACTGTAGGTACTGTGTTTTTTTCTTTGTCTGCCTTATTCTGTTTTCGGTGAACAGTTGAATGATGTGCTTTACCAACAATCTCTATCTCGGTCACATCTATCCACAAGACATTTTCCCAGAAGGATTTTGGCTTACATACATTTTGGCAAACTGCAATCAGTAGCTTTTTTATGTCTGTGTCAGCAGCGGGGTCCTCTTGGGTCCCCTGCCATAGCATATCATTTGCCATGAATTTCTTGGGAACTTGATTGGACCTGCTTATCCGGACTATACTGAGCTGCAACCTTTCATCAATTATTCTCTACCGTCCATGTCCAGGGAGATTAGTTACAGTGCCCTGGGTTGTAAACTTCTTGATTATGTTGAACACCGAGGACAAAGAAACATCAAGATTTCTGGAAATGGACTTGTAACCTTGAGATTATTGATATTTTTCAACAATTTTGGTTCTCAAGTCCTCAGACAGTTCTCTTCTCCTCTTTCTGTTCTCCATGCTTAGTGTGGCACAGACAGACACACAATGCAAAGATTGAGTCAACTTCTCTCCTTTTTTTCTGGTTTCAGGTGTGATTTTTATATTGCCAACACCTGTTACTTGTCATAGGTAAGTTTGAATGAGCATCATATGCTTGAAACAAAGTTGTTTACCCACAATTTTGGAAAGGTGGCAACAATTTTGTCAGGACCAATTTTGGGGTTTTGTGTGAAATTATGTCAAATTTGCCTTTTTTTGTGTAGTTTCAATACACACAAAGGAAATAAACATATGTATAACAAAACATGTGTAATTGCAATAATTTTCTGGGAGAAATAACTTGTTTACTGGAACAATTTCAAGGGTGCTAAAACTTTTGGCCATGAATGTATATATATACAGTACAGACCAAAAGTTTGGACACACCTTCTCATTTAAAGATTTTTCTGTATTTTCATGACTATGAAAATTGTACATTCACACTGAAGGCATCAAAACTATGAATTAACACATGTGGAATTATATACTTAACATAAAAGTTTGAAACAACTGAAAATATGTCTTATATTCTAGGTTCTTCAAAGTAGCCACCTTTTGCTTTGATGACTGCTTTGCACACTCTTGGCATTCTCTTGATGAGTTTCAAGAGGAAGTCACCGGAAATAGTTTTCACTTCACGTGTGTGCCCTGTCAGGTTTAATAAGTGGGATTTCTGGCCTTATAAATGGGGTTGGGACCATCAGTTGTGTTGTGCAGAAGTCTGGAGGATACACAGCTGATAGTCCTACTGAATAGACTGTTAGAATTTGTATTATGGCAAGAAAAACGCAGCTAAGTAAAGAAAAACGAGTGGCCATCATTACTTTAAGAAATGAAGGTCAGTCAGTGCGAAAAATTGGGAAAACTTTGAAACTGTCCCCAAGTGCAGTTGCAAAAACCATCAAGCACTACAAAGAAACTGGCTCACATGAGGACCGCCCCAGGAAAGGAAGACCAAGAGTCACCTCTGCTTCTGAGGATAAGTTTATCTGAGTCACCAGCCTTAGAAATCGAAGGTTAACAGCAGCTCAGATTAGAGACCAGGTCAATGCCACACAGAGTTCTAGCAGCAGACACATCTCTTCAACGACTGTTAAGAGGAGACTTTGTGCAGCAGGCCTTCATGGTAAAATAGCTGCTAGGAAACCACTGCTAAGGACAGGCAACAAGAAGAAGAGACTTGATTGGGCTAAAGAACACAAGGAATGGACATTAGACCAGTGGAAATCTGTGCTTTGGTCTGATGAGTCCAAATTTCAGATCTTTGGTTCCAACCACCGTGTCTTTGTGCGATGCAGAAAAGGTGAACGGATGGACTCTACATGCCTGATTCCCACCGTGAAGCATGGAGAAGGAGGTGTGATGGTGTGGGGGTGCTTTGCTGGGGACACTGTTGGGGATTTATTCAAAATTGTAGGCATACTGAACCAGCATGGCTACCACAGCATCTTGCAGCGGCACGCTATTCCATCCAGTTTGCATTTAGTTGGACCATCATTTATTTTTCAACAGGACAATGACCCCAAACACACCTCCAGGCTGTGTAAGGGCTATTTGACCAAGAAGGAGAGTGATGGGGTGCTACGCCAGATGACCTGGCTTCCACAGTCCCCAGACCTGAACCCAATCGAGATGGTTTGGGGTGAGCTGGACCGCAGAGTGAAGGCAAAAGGGCCAACAAGTGCTAAGCATCTCTGGGAACTCCTTCAAGATTGTTGGAAGACCATTTCCGGTGACTACCTCTTGAAGCTCATCAAGAGAATGCCAAGAGTTTGCGAGCAGTCATCAAAGCAAAAGGTGGCTACTTTGAAGAACCTAGAATATAAGACACATTTTCAGTTGTTTCACACTTTTTTGTTAAGTATATAATTCCACATGTGTTAATTCATAGTTTTGATGCCTTCAGTGTGAATGTACAATTTTCATAGTCATGAAAATACAGAAAAATCTTTAAATGAGAAGGTGTGTCCAAACTTTTGGTGTGTACTGTATATATATATATATATATATATATATACACATATACATACAGTATATATGTATGTATACACATATAAAACTTATAACTTAATTTATGGACATCCATGGTTTGATTTGTTTTGCCTGTGTGGATTGGATGGGTTGTTACTGACACCTGGTGAGAATTTCATGTCAATAGCACCTTTAGAAATATATTTACTTAGAAAATTGGTGACGTGTTCAATAGTTATTTCACCGGTGTATATATACTGGGTGGGCCATTTATATGGATACACCTAAATTAAATGGGAATGGTTGGTGATATCAACTTCCTGTTTGTGGCACATTAGTATATGGGAGGGGGAAAACTTTTCCAGATGGGTGGTGACCATGGCGGCCATTTTGGATCCAACTTTATATCTATTTAAGCTACTGTGCAAATACAGTACACTGCACTATTGTACAGCTACTATGAGATAGCCAGTTCATCATGAACTCATAAGCACAAATCCTACAGAGGAAAATCACTTCTATTGTTCTAAAAGTACAGATGAAGCATGTTTAGTCTTAGTATAATCACTGCATATAACTGCATGAATAAAAATCTATGAAAATTAACAAATGAAAGTCAGACATTGCTTTTCAACCCTGCTTCCACAGAATTAAAAAAAAATTAATTCATGAAATACTCCTGGACAGAAATGATGGTTCTTCTTTACTTAATATTTTGTTGAACAATCTTTTGAGGCAATCACTGCAATCAAACGATTCCTGTAACTGTCAATGAGACTTCTGCACCTCTCGACAGGTATTTTGGCCCACTCCTCATGAGCAAACTGCTCCAGTTGTCTCGTGTTTGAAGGTTGCCTTTTCCAGACTGCATGTTTCAGCTCTTTCCAAAGATGCTCAATAGGATTTAGGTCAGGGCTCATAAAAGGCCACTTCAGAATAGTCCAATGTTTTCCTCTTAGCCATTCTTGGGTGTTTTTAGCTGTGTGTTTTGGGTCATTATCCTGTTGCAAGACCCATGACCTGCGACTGAGACCAAGCTTTCTGACATTGGGCAGCACATTTCTCTCTAGAATCCCTTGATAGTCTTGAGATTTCATTGTACCCTGCACAGATTCAAGACACCCTGTGCCAGATGCAGCAAAGCAGCCCCAGAACATAACAGAGCCTCCTCCATGTTTCACAGTAGGGACAGTGTTTTTTTCTTGATATGCGTCATTATTCCGTCTGTGAACATAGAGCTGATGTTCCTTGCCAAAAACTTCCCATTTTGTCTCATCTGTCCATAGGACATTCTTCCACAAGCTTTGTGGCTTGTCAACATGTAGTTTGGCAAATTCCAGTCTGGCTTTTTTATGATTTTTTTCAACAATGGTGTTCTCCTTGGTCGTCTCCCATGAAGTCCACTTTGGATCAAGGAACGACGGATGGTGCGATCTGACATTGATGTTCCTTGAGCTGGAAGTTCACCTTTAAACTCTTTAGAAGTTATCCTGGGCTCTTTTGTTACCATTTGTATTATCCGTCTCTTTGATTTGTCATCAATTTTCCTCCTGTAGCAACGTCCAGGGAGGTTGGCTAAATTTCTGAATAATATGTGCAACTGTAGTTACAGGAACCTCAAGCTGCTTGGAGATGGTCTTACAACCTTTACCTTTAACATGCTTGTCTATAATTTTCTTTGTAATCTCCTGAGACAACTCTTTCCTTTGCTTCCTCTGGTCCATGCTGAGTGTGGTACACACCATGTCACCAAACAGCACAGTGAGTATCTGTAGCCCTATATACCGGCCCACTGACTGATTACAAGATTGTAGACACCTGTGATGCTAATTAGTGGACACAACTTCATTTAACATGTCCCTTTTGTCACATTATTTTCAGGGGTACCATCATTTCCGTCCAGGCCTATTTCATGAGATTAATTTTTTTTTAAATTCTGTGGAAGAAGGGTTGAAAAGCAATGTCTGACTTTCATTTGTTCATTTTCATAGATTTTTAATTTATTATTACTTTTGTCAGATTCAAGTTATTTATGTGATTGTGTGTTTTTCTTTCATTAAACGAGGGGTACCAACAATTTTGACCACTTGTGTAAGAGGAGTCAATAAAAAGTGAAGTCAGCACCCCCTAGGGGCATAAAGCGCATATCTCTATTATTTAGATATTGCACTTTGCCATGACCACTGGGGTAATAACTTCACCATCCACCAAAAATCTTGTAAGCTTGACATATACGAGGATATCTTCTGTATTAGATCTGACTTATTCCACTCCAGAGTAAGGTATGGCAGAAAAGAAGTTCTATTAGAGATTATGAATGTTCAGACGTCTCAAAAGACACTAAGGGTATGTCTAATCATATAATCCAACACTTGACTGCTTATTTAAACAGCTCATATTATGTCCTGTTAGATCAATACCGGGATGTGGAATGACGAGCCACCTAGGACCATGGGGTACTCGCCAGCATGTTGGTCGGTTCCTTGGGATTGTCACAGGGGCGTGACCCGGTCTGGGGCCCTAGGTGGTCAATAAAAAGGAGAATGGCAGTTTGTTTAGGGGAAAAGTTTTGTGACGCCACCCGTGGTGTGCGGCTATAGGGGGGGCGCTGCTGCTATTCAGATCCACTGGGGCTGAAGGTGACGCAGCTGAGATACTGCAGCTCTCC
Organism: Phyllobates terribilis; assembly: GCF_046119375.1. Classification (NCBI taxonomy): domain Eukaryota; kingdom Metazoa; phylum Chordata; class Amphibia; order Anura; family Dendrobatidae; genus Phyllobates; species Phyllobates terribilis. The sequence goes on along the minus strand of NW_027362764.1, from coordinate 190,332,527 downwards.
ACGGGCAGAGCTAGGCCCTAGGGCAGTATATTGGATGGATGTTGGGGTGCAGGACTGAGGGTGCAGATAATGAACAGATGACACAAGAATGGCGGTTTCCTCTACCTTTACTTGAGGTTTGCTGGAGCAGACCGGGGCACTGATCACAGAAGGTAATGGAGATCCGGGCAGCCTAGAAGCAATTGGGTATCCACCTCACCAGGTGGAGTTGTAGGCCTTCCTTCTGCGCTGTCCTCTTTGGCCCGGAAGCCTAAAGCTATGCTGCGGCCCTCTTTCCTGAGCAATCATTAAGTCCTTACTCGTATGGCAGGCAGCTCGAGACTTTTTCAGGCATCGCTCCGGTCTCTAGTATGCTGCTGAGCCGCCGGGTGTTTGGTGGGGCCAGGAGACCTGCAGTCTCCTGCCCTCCGGTTCTAGCTGCCGGGGCTTCAGTACCCGAGCAACCATGGACTCCGGTGTCCGGTTTCTGGCGCTTTTCTCTGGGGCGAGCCTTTTCACAGCTCCACTCCCCAGGTCCTCCCTCGTCTTTCTCCTGTCTCCAACTGACTTTTCTCACTCTAACCGACTTTTCTAAACCCCGCCTCCAGGCTCCAATTTAAAGGGGAAGCTCCCCTGAAACCGGGTTACAGCTCCCCCTTCTGGTCTGGAGCCAGGAAATGTGTTGGATGCTGGTGTTACCTGATAAGGGGACCCCTCCTTGCTTCTAGGCATGGCATCACCCCCTGTGAGGGAGGCAATGCCAATGTGGCAACCGGACTCCTGGGGTGCCACAGGAACAATGAAGTATACTACTATCAATTCATTTAATACACATCCCACTTGCACACATTGCCCCTTCTCATCTCAGAGAGGCTAATGAAAGTTGAAAATTCACTGACACAGACTGAGGATCATAATGTATCTCCTCCCTAACTACTGTATCAGGCCACCTCGACGCGTTTCACCCATAACTAATATTGTTGGGCACATCAGCAGATTTCATTCATTTGTTAGTGATGGTTAACATACACAGGAGCTCATACTCCTGGCGACAATGTGAACCGCACACGGCGGCACAGACGCCTGGTATTTATAAATAACGCTCCACCTCCCCTCTCCGACACACACACGCGTCAGCCAATCATCGACTCTATACCTCCGAGCCCATCATATGTGGCCACGTCAGATGCAAGTGCCATTACGTTAGCGGGGATGGGGCTGTTAACTGGATACAAGGTAAATACGGGGCTAAGCTAGAAGGAAGTTAACCATTCATAGCCCGGTATGAATACTTCTGTTTCTCATATACAGCGATTTACTCTATCTTCCTACTCACTCACAAGGATCATAGTAAATAGAGATATTATCCAAACCTATAAATCACCACATACCATGAGTATATATTTTTGTGGTCATGTCTTTTTGTTTTCTACATATATATAAATGGGAACTATTTTACATTTAGGATTAAAAGGTATATACACCACTGAATTTGGCTTTATTATAACAGAGGCAAAATTATTCCATAATAAAAGGAATTCAAATATCAAAAGGCGCTTATAATATATATACTCAAAAAAAATATACCTGGCTAGCATTACCAGCGGTTCAGACCTTGAAAGAATAACATCTCCAGTAGTGATGAGCGAGCGTGTTCTGTTAACCCTTTCGGCGAGCATGCTCGGGTGCTCGCCGAGTATTTGAGGCATGCTCGAATGTTATGTTTGAGTCACTGCGTGTGCATGATTTGTGACTGTTTGACAGCTTTAATACATGTGAGGAATGCCTGTTTGTTAGGAATTCCTCACATCTATTAAAGCTGTCAAACAGTCGCAAATCATGCACACACAGTGACTCAAACATAACATTCGAGCACACCGAAGATACTCAGAAAACACCCGAGCATGTTCGTAAATCTCGAGTGAGGAGCATGCTCGCTCATCACTAATCTCCAGTAAACTTGTCAAATTTAAAACATCTCTATCAAATCCCAAAGAGGAGTACTTCATTGTAGATAAAAGGAGTAAAGGAAATGCCGTAGTTGAAGCCCAGCGGAGTCACGGTTTTAAGCCTGAATATCCACTGGGCTTCCTTCCTTAAGATTCTGTTATCATGAGCACCACCTCTAGGAGATGCCCTGATTTTCTCAATGCCCTGAAACCTTATACATTTTGTGTCCCACCCATGTATCATCCATATATGCCTAGAGATTGGGGTATCTTCCTTTCTCTGAATGTCCTCTATATACTTCAGGATTCTCCTCCTAAACTGCCGACCTGTCTTACCCACATAATTCTTTGGACACATGCACTTAGCCAAGTACACAATCCCCCATGTTCGACAGTTAATAAACTCTCTATTTTGATATACTTTCCCTGTAGTATCACTGGTAAATGTTGTTTTTCTGTCTATAAATTCACAAGCCTTACAAGATCCGCATTTGAAGGTGTCAGTGATCACCGTCCAATTTAGCCATGTTGGGTTACCTATGTCAGGTTGTAGATGACTATGGACCAATCGGTCCCTCAAATTCCATCCTCTTCGATAAGTCACCAATTGCTTAGGAGGGATTGGCTTCATTAAATCATGGTCCATTCTCAACACCCCCCAATATCTCTCCAAAACCTCCCTTACTTCCTTGGGCTTATCAGCAAAAGTTTCAATGAGGTGTATTAGGCCATCCCCATTCTCTTTATTTTTTGGTACCAAGAGTGAGGTCCTGTTAGCCGCCCTCGAATGATGATATGCTGGTTCTAAAATGTTCTCAGGATAACCCCGTTTGGCAAATCTATCGCCCAATTCCAGTGCTGACCTCTCAAAATCTTCCAAGGAAGAACAGTTGCACCCAAGTCTTAAAAATTGCCCCTTTGGGATTCCGCGCTTAAGGGGTAGAGGGTGGATCCCCACTGGCGGATTTGTTATTGTGAGTTCTAGGGTACTCTTACAGTGAATAGTGGTCACCACAGTACCCTAAAGACCTACATCAAAATCCTCTTAACAAGCTAAACAGTATCCTGCTGTTCACTGATGAAGAGCAAAAACAGTTACACTACAGATACGTGTCTTTCCTTTATGAGACTCTGGTTTGACTAAACATTCTCAGTCATGTAGCAAAACTCTTTACCAGTTCAGGACCATTTTCTTCCATTACTGAACAGGCACATTTTCAGGTTTTATCGTACATGCGTTTTTTAATAGCTCTAAAAAAATATTTCCCTCAGATATTGAAACAATTTTTGCCTCTTTTTTTTCACGATATATGGGGTTTCACTTTTATGTCATTTTCAGATTCTTCTATTTTTTGATGATATTGCAGGAAAATGTAAAGAGAAGTAAGAAATACATGATTATGTATGACTAATATACCAGCTCCAGTTACTGAGGAAATCAGCAATAAAAATAATTGTTAATAATACGTTCAAATGCTCCTAAAGATCCTTAAAGACCTTAAGAGGAGGACTGGGTCTCCTAGGACCCAGCAGCTCCTACTCACGCCCTACACCCAGTAATCACATGTTCACTGTGTACAAAGGAAGAAGCACATTCAATGGTTCCTAATCTATATACATAACAATAAGGGAGGGAAACCATGTGATCTATCATGTTTACCTTCTTTGTGAGGAGTCTGGCTGTGTATGGTAGATGACTCACCACCCCCACAGCTACATGATCTCCTGCAAGCTGCTTACTATGCAGTGATTTTTTAGAATGCCACTGCAGAGTAAATTGTCAAGCTCATGAATGTTTATAGTCTAGCTGTGTCACGGGTGTGTCAGGTGTAATAAGACAGTCGCTTTGGATCTAGCTGTAGAAGGTCACGGACCTTGGCATTGCAGACACCTTCTTAATCCTTCTTCCCTTAAGACCCAGCGGTGACCTCCCTCCTGCTGCTAATTGACACACCCTTGCAAGGGAGTTTAAAACCCTCAGTTTGCTCCAGGCAATCGCAGATGATATTTCTATGTACAGGCTTGGAGCACTACCAGTCGCCTGGTGTCTTCTCTGGTGCCCTTGGAGGACAGTTGGCGTTATTCCTCTGGTGTCTGCTCAAGCTAAGTTAACCCCTTTGTTTGTCTACCTTGTTGTCTTTAGTTTGTAGTGGGGCCTGACCAGTGCTCACCCCTCCCTATCTAGGGGCAAGCTCTAGGGTCATCCAGAGTTTAGGGTCCTACTCGGCAATAGGTGTGGAACCTATACAGGGACAATAGGGTAGGCAGGGTGACATTAGATCTGCCTAGGGGTCTCCACTCCCCTTTCCCTAGTGTTTGGGCCCCCTCCCCTGTTCCCTTCGTGTTGCACTTAGTCTTTCCCACACCTTGCTTGACAAGTTGGCCCGGAAATAGATAAAGGGAACCTGTCACCATGTGTTTGCTACGCCATCTGAGAGCAGCATGATGTAGGAGCAGAGATCCTTATTCCAGCGATTTATCATTTGCTGGGCTGCTTGCTGTTATTTTGAAAAAATCACTGTTTTATCTGCTGCAGCTCTGCTGGTGTTCTGAATTCTGAGCTCTGCATAACCCCGCCCACACCACTGATTGACAGCGTACACTATGCATAGGCAGAAAGCTGCTAATCAGTGTTGAAGGCATGGCTATACAGAACTAATGAATATGCTGGACTACATGACAGCAGGTTTACTAGTCGTCTAGTGATAATCTCCTGGTAATAACAAAGGGGTTTTATCTAATTTACCACAAGCAGCCCAGTAAGTGACATCACTGGAATCAGAGTCTCTGTTTCTACATTATACAGTGACATGTAAAAGCTTGGGCACACCTGGTAAAAATTACTGTTATTGTGAAGTTAAGCAAGTTGAAGATGAAATGATCTCTAAAAGGCCTAAAGTTAAAGATGACACATTCCTATGCATTTCAGGCAAAAAAAAATAATATATATATATATATTGTCATTTTTACATTTTAAAAATTAAAAAAGAAAAATGGGCTGATGCAAAAGTTTAGCAGCCTTGGAGATTTGTGTGCTCAGAAAACTTTGACCAAGGTTTCAGACCTTAATTAGCCTGTTAGTGAACAAGCCATAACCCTATCATCATTAGGAAAGGTCAGGTGAAGCAAATTTCCCAGCTTCATAAAAACCCAGCCTTCTCTAACCTTGTGCCAAAAAACAGCAGCCATGGGTTCTTCTCAGCAGCTGCCTAGCACTCTGAAAGTGAAAATGGTGGAGGTCCACAAAGCAGGAGAAAGCTATAAGAAGATAGCAAAGCATTTTCTATCTACCCTTTCCTTAGTTCGAAATGTAATTAATAAATGTCAGTTAACAGGAACAGTGGAGGTCAAGATAAGGTCTGGAAGACCAAACAAAATTTCAGTGAGAGCTGCTCGTAGGATTGCTAGAGAGGCAAATTAGAACCCCTGCTTGACGGCAAAAGACCTTCAAAAAGATTTAGCAGATTCTGGAGTTGTGGTACATTGTTCTACTGTTCAGAGTCACCTGCACAAATATGGCCTTCATGGAAGAGTCATCTGAAGAAAACCTTTCCTGCATCCTCACCATAAAATTCAGTGTCAGAAGCATGCAAAAGAACATCTAAACAAGCCTGATGCATTTTGGAAACACGTTCTGTGGACCGATGAGGTTAAAATAGAATACAGTATAGTGGCCGTGGCCGATTGCTGCACATCTGCCCCCTATTCAAATCAATAGGGGGCAGATGTGCAATACCCGGCCGTGGCCACTATACATTAGACGGAGCTGCGCTGTACGAACATTGAAGACCTATCCTGACGATAGGCAATTAATGTTAAAGTGGTTGACAACTTCATTAAGGATGGTAAATGGAAATTTTGTTACCATGGTAAACTATGTTGCTTAACACTCATTTTATATATTGTATAATACAGCTAACCGATAAGATGTCATGGAAATCTCAGAAAGCAAATGTTGTCCTTGTGATTTCCACAGCAATAACTTCTACACATGGGAGAGAAATAAGGACCATATGAGATCCGATTGACTTTAGGAAAAAACAAAAATTGAAAAATAATTTTCTTACATGAACAACACTCTTTTTCACACTATTTTCCTGACCATTAACATCTAATCAGTTATTCACAAAGGATGGATCATTTTTGTCCAAATCTAGATAAAATCCAAATTGCAGGACACCACACAGGCAGTCATAGTGTTGGAAACCATAGACTGAACAGGAATTTCTCAACATGGACAACAGCTATCAACATTCTATTTTTGTTTTCCTTGACTATAAAATGTGCCTTTCCTTTCACTCCAAATCTTTAGAAAAGCATGGTCTTGCTGCCCTTATTCCACACAACAAGTTAAAATTCCTTCTGGTGCACTTCCCAATCTAATATCTCCAGGAACGGTTTGGAATTTGTGATTAACTTCCCAAAGGGCAATCAGTGAGACTGCCATTTTCATGAAGAAATTGATGGCTCGTTTGGTAAAATTTAATATAAAGAGAAATGGAACTTCCTTCAACTCATCTTCCAGATGAAAATCCCAATGAAAAAATAGCCATGACTCCAGAAAAAGAAGATAGACATCTTGGAAGAGTTCACCATGAAAGAAAATGGAAAGGCGAATGCTCACTTGTAACTACTGGCACCTGATACCAATGAATTTCAACCCATTGGGAACACGGAAATTAAAAAGAATAAACTTGTGCTCAGAAACACCAAAAGGGGGACAGGAAACCATAGAGCCAAATATGAAGATGAGGAGTCCCCTCACAATGAAATCTACCCCAGGCACTGCTACGCAAGCTGAAATGCAGGTGGAGAATGGCCCGCCATAAACTCAGTTCTCAAGTCCAATGAACCAAAAAAACACCAACTCGGAAGACTCCCAGAACAATTTGAGAGCAAAACAAATTTACTGAAAGTGTCCAGTTCACAGATCGCTCAGTGAATTTGAAACCTATGAGTCCCAGGAAAGAGGCACATGAACTCATAGGGGACAAAAAGGTTGTAATTGCTGACACCACGAAGTTACATCTTCCCAATTCGAAAGCAGTACACCAGTCCACCATCACAAGAAAAAACAAGGGAACACCAAGAGCAATAGGGTTTTATCCGATGGACAAATTTGCATAGGTGAGTGGTAATCTGCTCAAGTTTTGGAGTTGTTATACCCACAACCAAGGATTGACAGCTGCTGCAGTACCCTCACATCGGGAGATCCCGCCGTATAGAACACATAGTGGGAGGATAGGAGTAGTAGTCTGTGCTGCTGGTATAATCCAAGAATCCAGAAGACATTGTACAAGATTGACCACGAGGTTTATTCTCAACTCGTTTCTAAGTTGGATCAACTTCTTCATCAGGAGAGTTTAATATTGTGGTTCTCCTCGTGAAAAAGTTGGTCCAACTTCAAAACGCATTGAGAGTAAACCGCAAGGTCAATCCTGTACAACGTCTTCTGGATTCTTGAATTACATCAGCAGCGCAGACTAATACTCCACAAGGAGAATCAAGTTTGGATGTACTGATGTCCTCTATAGAATTGTCATTCAAGACTTCCACAACAACAGGGTCTGTACCACAGGACTGGCACATGGCAAATGTGGTGCCAGTATTCAAAAAGGAGACAAAATCTCAGCCTGGAACTTATAGGCCGGTAAGTTTAACCTCTACTGTGGGAAAAATGTTGAGGGCTTTCTAAGAGTATCCTGGAGTATCTCAATTAAAATAATCTTATGACCCAACATCATCAAATTTCTATGAGGAATCGCTCCTGTCAGACTAATTTGATAAGGGGAAGGGAAGGAATGGATTTTTCCCCTAATATGGGGCAATTAGAATCTGCCTCATGGGGTTTTTGACTTCCTCTGGATCAATATATTAGGTTATAGGTTGAAATCAATGCACTTGAGTCTTCTTTCAACTTTAAAACTATGAAATGCTCATGCTCTGTAACTAGCCATCTGCTCTTGTTAAGTGTTTTTTTCATCAGAATTCTGCCAGCATAATAGGAGCTAGAACTAAATTTCCTTCCATTTCTCTGCATCCATTGTTCCGTCCATTATCAAATGCCTTACCTGCCAAGAACTGAAAACCTGACTCTCTGGTGCTCCTGAATACGTTTTGATAGAAAGGAGAGCAACAGATGAGACAAAGACTTGCCTCCACATAATGCAATTCCTCTCAGCATCTCTGCCACTCGAGACAGATTAGACTTGACAACAGGCAGTGGACACTTAAAGGGAGAGATACGTAGTGGCTAGCACATAGAAGTGTTTTTTCAGGTTAAGACAAATTAGTTTATAAATGAAGTGATTTGCAGTTTGGCTATTTAAGAGATACTTTTTTTGTGCATTTGCAAACTTGTAAACTTCATTCTGCAGGTTAAAGACTGGGAATGTATTTGGATATTCCGAACCCTCCAGGTTTATCGGATCATCACTGTAACATACAGCATGGCTTGATTCCAAGAAATAAAAAAGAACAAGTTTGGCCCCAGCATTAATTCCTGTTATTTAACAGCATGCTTACCCTGATTGTTTTGACTAAAAGGAAGAATAAGCAGCGACAATTGGGAAAGCACGTAGTGCAAGTTTCTCTGGTCTCAGCAGTTTCTGTCACGGTCACATCTTTGAATTTTCATGGCTTCCTAAGAATTAACAATCACAGGAATATGTACTTCCTTTGAAAATATAATAATCTCTGCTATCAATGATAAATGAAAGTCTCGGAGATCGGTCATTGTCTACATTACACAAGCTCATCCGTGTCTTCATTTAAAGTCTGTAGACTGTCTGCGCGCCTTCAAAGGACACTTTTTTTTCCTATTTAAATAAATTATTACCCTTGCAAAATAATGTTCCGTATTGCAAGAAGTGGAACTCAAGCACGGTGCTGGCATTTCACTAGCATTTGACTTGAATAATTTAGGCTTTTAAATTCTTGATTACACCTCATGCTTACGTATCAGAGCACAATCCTGAGAGTATTATAGCTTGCAAAATGAGAATGGCAAACTCTATCTTCAACATCTATTGCTCAGTGCTTGAGCTGGAATGGTGTTGTGTTTCCTGATGGAGGTCATTCTACGTGTGCTCGTGTGTTAGTGCCAAACACAATCACAGCTTACACACACACACATAGTCATTCAAGCACAAAGTGCCCGTTCCCAGGAATGCAATAGAGCCTTAATTATTGGGAAATAACCAATTGTTGTTTGTCTCATCAAGGCGACTGTGAGAGTAGTTATAAAATATATATACCCTTTTTTATTTTTTTGAGGCCTGGGCATCGCATCACATCACATCACATCACATCACAGCAGCCGCCTATAACCAATGCCATGTCCATAAGAGGTGGCTGTATTTCTTTAAGTAGTCTGATACCAAGAAAAAAAATATATATACAGTGCCTACAAGTAGTATTCAACCCCCTGCAGATTTAGCTGGTTTGATAAGATGCAAATAAGTTAGAGCCTTCAAACTGCAAACGAGAGTAGGTTTTATGAACAGAAGCATAAATCTTACAAACCAAAAAGTTATGTTGCTCAGTTGAATTTTATTAAATTTTAAACATAAAAGTGTGGGTCAATTATTATACAACCCCTATGTTTAATATTTTGTGGAATAACCCTTGTTTGCAATTACAGCTAATAATCGTCTTTTATAAGACCTGATCAGGCCGGCACAGGTCTGTGGAGTTATCTTGGCCCACTCCTCCATGCAGATCTTCTCCAAGTTATCTAGGTTCTTTGGGTGTCTCATGTGGACTTTATTCTTGAGCTCCTTCCACAAGTTTTCAATTGGGTTAAGGTCAGGAGACTGACTAGGCCACTCCAACACCTTGACTTTTTCCCTCTTGAACCAGGCCTTGGTTTTCTTGGCTGTGTGCTTTGGGTCGTTGTCTTGTTGAAAGATGAAATTACGACCCATCTTAAGATCCTTGATGGAGGAGCGGAGGTTCTTGGCCAAAATCTCCAGGTAGGCCGTGCTATCCATCTTCCCATGGATGCGGACCAGATGGCCAGGCCCCTTGGCAGAGAAACAGCCCCACAGCATGATGCTGCCACCACCATGCTTGACTGTAGGGATGGTATTCTTGGGGTCGTATGCAGTGCCATCCAGTCTCCAAACGTCACGTGTGTGGTTGGCACCAAAGTTCTCGATCTTGGTCTCATCAGACCATAGAACCTTGAACCAGTCTGTCTCAGAGTCCTCCAAGTGATCATGAGCAAACTGTAGACGAGCCTTGACATGACGCTTTGAAAGTAAAGGTACCTTACGGGCTCGTCTGGAACGGAGACCATTGCGGTGGAGTACGTTACTTATGGTATTGACTGAAACCAATGTCCCCACTGCCATGAGATCTTCCTGGAGCTCCTTCCTTGTTGTCCTTGGGTTAGCCTTGACTCTTCGGACAAGCCTGGCCTCGGCACGGGAGGACACTTTCAAAGGCTGTCCAGGCCGTGGAAGGCGAACAGTAGTTCCATAAGCCTTCCACTTACGGATGATGCTCACAACAGTGGAGACAGGTAGGCCCAACTCCTTGGAAAGGGTTTTGTAACCCTTGCCAGCCTTGTGACCCTCCACGATCTTGTCTCTGATGGCCTTGGAATGCTCCTTTGTCTTTCCCATGTTGACCATGTCTGAGAGCTGTTCACAAGTTTGGGGAGGGTCTTAAATAGTCAGAAAAGGCTGGCAAAAGAGATCTTTAATCCACACATGTGAAGCTCATTATTCTTGGTGCCTGAACTACTTCTTAATACTTTAGGGGGACCAAACAGAATTCTTGTGGTTTGAGGGGTTGAATAATAAATGACACTCTGAATTTACTTTTAACGTTTTAAAAAAAAAAAAAATAAAAAAATTTGCTGCAGTGCATTTCCCACTTCCAGGCTGATCTACAGTACAAATGTCACAATGCCAAGTTAATTCCGCATGTGTCAACCAGCTAAATCTGCAGGGGGTTGAATACTACTTGTAGGCACTGTATATATATATATATATTTTTTTTTTTGTACAGTGTTAGCCAGTAGATAGAAAAATATTTAGATTTGAGAGTCCTCAGTGGTTGATAACTTTTAATGGCTAACTGAAAAGATGGTAGCAGGTTGCAAGCTTTCGAGACTACTCAGGCCTCTTCTTCTTACTAGCCTGATGAAGAGGCCTGAGTAGTCTCAAAAGCTTGCAAACTATTACCATCTTTTCGCTTAGCCATTAAAAGGTATCAACCACTGAGGACTCTCAAATCTAAATATTTTTTTTAAGTAGTCTGATGATTCAATGCACATTTTTCAGATAATACAGCAGGGTTTTTTTTTTCCATTAAATAGGGCATCTATTAACGTGATTGTTAATGGTCAACCATTTTTGCGAGTAAAAATATGGTAATACCAGAAATACTGTTTGTCAAATTAACACTCTATTTGAAAACCCACCGCATATGGGCATGGTTTCGGCCACAGGTATCTGCCTCAGCGTGAATACACAGCCTGAGCCCTTTAAAAGGAACTTGTCATGTCCCCCAAAGATAAACTCTATATCTGCAGGCAAATGCGAGCCCGCATCAAAGGCAGGGACACGACTTTTGACATACATGTATGTCTAAGGTCATTAAGGGGTTAATAGTGTTTGGAGATGTGACAGGTTTCCTCTAAAGAAGCACTCTTATTGAAACTGTAATGGGCTAAAGCAGTGTGAATGTATACAGTTATGGCCAAAAATGTTGGCACCCTTGAAATTGTTCCAGCAAATGAATTCTTTCTCACAGAAAGTTATTGCAATTACACATGTTTTGTTACCCCCAAAAAACAGAGGAGAAAAGGTAAATTGGACATAATTTTGCACAAAACCTCAAAAATGGGTCGGACAAAATTGTTGGCACCCTCAAATATTTAGTTGCACACCCTTTGGAATAAATAAATGCAATGAATCGCTTCCTATAACCATCAACAAGCTTCTTACACTTCTCAACTGGAATTTTGGCGCACTCTTCTTTTAGAAACTGCTTCTGGTCTCTCATATTTGAAGGTGACTTCTCCCAACAGCAATTTTAAGATCTCTCCACAAGTGTACAATGGGATCTAGATCCGGACCCATTGCTGGCCACTTCAGAACTGTCCAGCGCTTTGTTTCCATCCATTTCTGGGTGTTTCTTAAAGAATGTTTGTGGTCACTGTCCTGCTGGAAGACCATGACCTAGGATGCAAACCCAGCTTTCTGACAATGGGCACCAAATTGCGACCCAAAATCTTTTGGTAATATTCAGATTTCATGATGCCTTGCACAGTCAAAGAGGCAGCAAACCAACGCCAAAAAATCTTTGAACCTCCATCGTATCTGACTGTAGGTACTGTGTTCTTTTCTTTGTAGGCCTCATTCCGTTTTTGGTAAACAGTACTGTAGAGTGATGTGCTTTACCAAAAAGCTCTATCTTGGTCTCAGTTGTCCACAAGACGCTTTCCCAGAAGGATTTTGGCTTACTCACATACATTTTGGCAAACAGCAGTCTAGCTTTTTTATGTCTCTGTCAGGAGTGGGGTCCTCCTGGGTCTATTGCCATAACATTTCATTTCATTCAAATGTCAACAGATAGTTTACCCTGACACTGATGCTCCCTGAGACTGCGGGACAGCTTGAATTTCTTTCAAACTTGATTGGGGCTTATCCACCATCCGGACTATCGGAGTTGCATCCTTTCATCATTTTTTGTCTGCCGTCCACGTCCAGGGAGATTAGCTACAGTGCCATGGCATGTAAACTTCTTGATTATGTTGCTCACCGTGGACAAAGGAACATCAGGATCTCTGGAGATGGACTTGTAACCCTGAGAATGTTGATATTTTTCAACAATTTAGGCTTTCAAGTCCTCAGACAGTTCTCTTCTCCTCTTTCTGTTCTCCATGCTTAGTGTGGCACACACAGACACACAATGAAAAGATTGAGTCAACTTATCCTCTTTTTATGTGGTTTCAGTTGTGATTTTCATATTCCCCACACCTGTTACTTGGAACAAGTGAGTTAGAACGAACATCACATGCTTGAAACAAAGTTGTTTACCCACAATTTTGGAAAGGCGCCAACAATTTTGTTCGGGCCATTTTGGGGGTTTTGTGTGAAAATATGTCCAATTTGCTCTGTTTTCTCTGTTCTTTTGTGTTGTTGCAATACATACTAAGGAAATAAACATTTGTATAATAAAACGTGTGTAATTGCAATAATTTTCTGGGAGTAATACTTCATTTTCTGGAACAATTTCAAGGGTGCCAACACTTTTGGCCATGACTCTACATAATGTAGTATCAGTGTATTACTATTCTCATTGATCGCTGTCTTCTCTGATTTACAGCACAAATGTACCCCAGTGCCCTGCTGGAATGATTCTATGTACGCCAGAAATTTGTGAAACATTTTGCAGAACGCATGACTTTTTTTTAGCTAAAATCTCACAAAAAATGTTAAAGACAAAATAAAAAAATTTTTTTAACTTTGCGCAAAATTTATGAACCACGTACACCACTTTCACAAATCTGCGGCAAAAAGAAGGCAACGAATACCATAAGATAAAGAAGAAAAGTGATGCAAATGATGATTTGGGGCCAATGTGTTACATGTGGGGCCCCTTCAATGTGTGTGCAGGTACAGGAGATCATCTGTTGGGGGCTCTATGTTGTTCTGTGAGAATTCTTTCCCTAAATAGGCAGTGAAGAAGGTCCTTCAATCACACATTCCCACAGGTAACTCTTTAAAGGGTTTGCATGCCTTTCGATGGGGCAACTAAATTGCTGGATTTTTTGGGGAATTACTTCTAACATGCTTAATTCTGCCTCTTTGGAATTTGGATGATTGTCAGTAGAACAATTATTCCTAATAGCAAAGATAAGGAAAGTTAACTGTGTGTGCATAACTAACACAGACTTACTTTACAGCCTGAAATATCTATACAAGAAACATGTGAAATAAACCCCACTTTGCCGTCCTTGATATTCTGAGGAAGTATGGTTTGCTTTGTACAATATCTGGAGTCCTTTGTGTTACTTTTATTGCCTGTGAAACATTAGGACCATTACTATTAATAAACACACAAAAAAATTATATTATGTTCATTATTAAATTGTTAGTATTTTTATTAAAAATTCAATGTTGAATTTGATATTACAGTATATGAATGAAAATACATTTAGTAGAAGAAATTAATAAAGCTTGTATGTTGTAACAGGACACTGACAAATTCATTTGTTCCTATGTGACTGGTTGAGAAGGGAACATTAGATTGTAAGCTTCTCTGATTCACGTACTGATGTGAGTTTTGACAATCTCTATACATTGCTAAGATATAAACTTTGCGTTACTCCACAAACTGATGTGAATGGTTCTGAACACTGGTAGAAGGTGGTCTGTGAAGAACGCTAACCTAGATTTCCAGTCCTGACCAATTCACTTCTCAGTCCGCTCTCCCAGCATTGCTTGTCATCTGGAAGCAGAGTGGGTAGAAGATACTTCCACAAGGTTCATCATGCAAATGATTAATTCCATAAGATCCCAGTGGCCTAACAATGCCATTGAGGCTTCTTTCAGCCGACTATTAGAGATACGCTGCTTTACTTATCTTATGTGATGCCAATGTACAGCACATTATTATAGTCCAGAGCTGTATTCATAATTCTGCTGGTTAGAAACCTTGCACAGCTTAGCTGAGCTTCAGTGATGGAAATGTTCTTTGTATGTTCTTTGGGATTCTCAAAGAGTTTATTTTCCCTCATCATTTTACTGCACTGGTGTAAAGAAAATACAAATCACTAGAGAAAGCTGTAAAACATAAATCCTTGGCTGATAAAAATAAATTACAGGATGGGGCTAAAATATCAGCACGAGGTGCTAAAGCATTGTATTTATGAAGCAATATTTTATTAGATTGTATCTTAAGTAATGTTCAAAAGTGAATTTCTTCTTTAAAAGATTTGAAAATCAAATAATTATTAAGATCACGGAAAAAAAGAAAAAAAAAACTTATACACAGTCCTGTAAACTTGGCTCCCCTGGGCACATGCCTAGAGAGCCTATGAGTACCGCCCTAGGAGTTGCTTTACGTTACGCAAGATGCTTTGTCTTGTGTTTCAGGGAAAAAGATCAGCGATGCCTTATTGAAGCTCAGCCGCTAACAATGCCCTTGTGTCTTAGTGTTAATAGTAGCAGAGATTGAATGTACAAGATAGAGCAAATAATGAGCGCAAATTTGTGCAGAGAATATGCAGAGCATAAAGGAGAGGAAACTCTGGACCAAATCTTCTTCATCTTCTTCCTAGAGAACATGTAACGGGAGTCTTACCATCACATTCATAAATCATGACTAGCAGTAGATGAAAAGAAAATGAAATCCTACATGCAAGATCAGTGTCTGGAGTGCAGCGCTTCTAAATCATTAGCAGGTAAAACTTACCGTAGTGTATTTCCCCAACTGACATAGGGAGGGGAAGGTTTCTTGATGCGCTTTTCTGATTTTCTCTGTCAGGTCATCGAGCTCAGCTGTCATCTCATAGTTCTCTATACACTCCTGTTTCGAGGGTTCTTTCTTCTTCTTGTTTCTGTCATTTCTGACTGCTGCAAGAGAG
The DNA here is from genome assembly GCF_046119375.1 of Phyllobates terribilis. Classification (NCBI taxonomy): domain Eukaryota; kingdom Metazoa; phylum Chordata; class Amphibia; order Anura; family Dendrobatidae; genus Phyllobates; species Phyllobates terribilis. The sequence goes on along the minus strand of NW_027362764.1, from coordinate 190,316,996 downwards.
ATGAAGACACTTTAGATACTGGCTACTGGGCTTAAACACTATCTCAAAGTCATCCTTAGTATGTGAAAACAGTTATCTAACCGTTTCTACTGACATGGGCATGGTATAATTGAGATATACAATACTGAGCAAAAGTTTTAGTCAGGTGTGGAAAGATGCTACAAAGTAAGAATGCTTTAAAAAATAGAAGTGTTCATAGTTTATTTTTAACAATTAACAAAATGCAAAATGAATGAACAAAATCAAAAACAGATTTGGTGTGATCACGTTTTGCTTTAAAAATAGCATCAAAACATCAATTCTTCTCAGTACACTTGCACACTTTTTGAAGAAATTCGGCAGAGAGGTTTTTTTCCAAACAACTTGGAGAAATAACCACAGATCTTCTTTGGATGTAAGGTTGTGAAAATTGTTCTGCCTCTTTATGTAATCATATATAGACTTGATGATGTTGAGATCCTGGCTCTATTGAGGCCATATCATCACTTACATCACTTCTTTATGCTGAAGATAGTTCTTAATGACATTGGCTGCATGTTTGGGATTATTGACCTGCTGCAGAATAAATTTGGAGCCAATAAGATGCCCCCTGATTGTACTGCATGATGGATAAGTATCTGCCGGTATTTCTTAGCAGTGAGCACACCACTAATCTTGACAAATCCTCAACTGTTTTTGCTGAAGTGAAGCCCCAAATTTGTAAGGAACTTTCACCATACTTCATTGTTGCCTGAAGACACTCGATATTGTACCACTTTCCAGTTCTTAGGCAAATAAACTTCCTTCTGTTACCGCCAAATATTTCACATTTTTACTCTTCAGTCTAGAGAACCGGTTGTCATTTTTCTGCATCCCAGTTCGTATGTTTTCAAGTATAGCTGATTCATATGTTCTTGTTTGCATGAGAAAATAAGGCCTTTTGGTCACATTTCTTCCATGAGACCAGTTGTGTGCACATTTCTCTGAACAGTAGATGGTGTAGCTGGGTCCCACTGGTCGATGCCATTTCTGAACTGATTGGTAAAATTGGGAGACAATAAGCGCAAATAGGGTCTTATCCGGCAGACAATGAAAAGGTGAGAGGGTTGTGAAATCCACAACTCAGGTTCAAGGTGAGTTCAGCTGCTGCAGGACAGAAGACGACTGTCGTGTAGAACAATGCTTGGAGGATGGGAGTAGGGAGCTTGCTGGGATATTTCCAATAGAATCCAACAGTCTTGATGCCAGATTGATTTAAAAGTAATTTAATTGAAACGCGTTTCCAAGTTGGACTAACTTCTACATCAGGAGAACCACAATATCCCAGCAAGCGCAGATCACCACTCCCATCATCCAAGCACAGATCTGAACTGATAGCACTGCTGGACCTATTCCGATTTTAAAGACAAGTAAGCAAGATGTGTCTTTCATATTCTGCACTAAGTTTCCTTATCTGACCATTGTGTCTACGGTGCTCAAAATTGTTTATTTCTTGATGCTTCTTAAAATGAGCATGAACAGCACATCTTGAAATGTCTGTCTGCTTTAAAATCTTTGCCTTGGCGAGACCTTGCTGATGCAGTATAACTACATTGTGTCTTGTTGCTGTGCTCAGTTTTGCCATGCTGTATGACCTGTGGCATGAAACTGTCATCCATAACCTCACCTTTGTATCTGAATTTGGCAGCTCCTCACCCCACTTTAAGCCTTCTACCCCGCTGTTTCTGTTTCACATATTGTCTGGGTTTCAACCTACATGTGAAAATGCTGATCATTATCACCTGTTTGGAATATTTGGTTACTCATTCACCTGACCATAATCTACAAAATCACTGACATTGTGCCAGTGTAACTAGAAGAATTGATGAAGTTTCAAAAGGCAAAGGGTGGTCTCACCAAATATTGATTTGATTTACATTTCCCTTATGCTCATTCACTTATCATTCACATTTTGTTAACTGATGAAAATAAACTATTAACACAAGTATTTTTTAAAGCATTCTTATTTTGCAGCATTTTTTCCACACCTGCCTAAAACGTTTGCATACCACTGTATTTAGATGCCATATAGTGTACATTTATTTGTACAACTAATAGAAATCTTCTGATTGCAATGTATAAAACATTTATATCACTCTTTGATGAACTTTGATACCTAAACCTGATTGCTACCTACAGATCCAGACTTTCCAGGTCTAAAGTGGTTTACTGATCTTTTTAATATTGCCAAAGATTGGGATTGTTATAAAGAAAATAAATAAGTGTCACCCCTTGAACATCCCTCCACTATAGTGCCATGATTTGGTGATCTTCCCCATTACTGGAAATGACTTCCAGAGTAGTTGCACTGGATATAAATGAGATGTAATGTTTGTTTCTTCATGTTCTAACAATCCCTAGTCTCTGCCAAATTTTGAAAATATCCTTTAAAAGGAGTAGAAATGCCAGGTAGGCTAGGGTTAAATCCTAGCTCAGCAGCCTTTGATTAGTGCACCTGGCTAGCTCTGCATATAAACAGGCTAGGTGTTCATCTAAGCTAGTCAGCTCAGGGAGGCTGACCAGACTGAATGTTTCTTGAAGCTGAAAAGAGAGACAAGCCAGAATCCCTCTCTGAGAAGAGTCTGCACAGGCTGTGTGCAGAAAACCGCAAGTATCAGAGTTTCTATGGACAATAGCTGTTTTGTGTGTCCAAGCTGCAACTAGTTCAGTCATGTATGAGTAGACAGTGTCTGTTCTGTTTATTTAGTGTATGGACTAGGTTAGGGATTTTATGTTTATGAGTTTGTTTTGGTGCTCTGCAACCTGTGGAAAGCAATAAAAACTGCAAGTGTTTGGACCAAAACTGCGCGGAACGCTACCTAAGGCCTAATGCCTATCAGAGAGAGTGAGTCCCTATAATGGGTATTCACAGACATTTATGGCAAATCCTGGTATAAAAAAGGGAAGAAACATCATCTTTTGTCTTTTTCTATCTACTCAGTTTCTTTTGGGACTCGCCCATCTATGTATGCCACTATGGATTGTCTTTCTAGTCTGGTAATACCCATAATATTTTAATAGGATGAAAGTCCCAAACTAGGTAAATCTTAAATATAAACATGATTAAAGATAAACATATTAATTTTTAAAAAGTGGGCCCGTGGTGGTTTGAGAATAATAAAAAAAAAACATATACCCATCTATCAGACACTCTGTACTGCTGCCTGAGTTCCCTGCTGGTCTCTGTGCTCCCTCTTAAATCTCAGAAGGAACTAGCGTAATTGGCTGCAGTTGTCATGTGATGTCTCCTCACTTCCTCTTCCAGCTGAGGATGCCTGAGTATTGCAGCCAATCAGTGCTCTCCGAACTGGAAGAGGGAACAGTTCTGACAAATGCTAGGTATGTTTGTTTATTTTTGCAAACCACCATGGACTTATTTTTTAAGTGTCCAGGTAAGTCTTTTCATGTAGAATTTTTCAACCAAGTCAAGGTATCTACGGTAATTTACTTTCACTTGTTAACAAAGACCGGAGCTGAATTTATCTAATGATTCTATATATAATATCAGCTATACTGGTAGCACCGGTGTATATGTATTAATTGTGTGACATTTTTGTTATATGCTGTATTTGTTCTTTATACTTCTTAAATGCAATACATCCACATATAAAACACTGAGATGCTATTCGCTTCTGGGAATACAACCCTATTAGCAGACTGACAGCTTTCCTGAACGTACTTAGCTCCATGCCTGCTTGTGGAGCACAAACACATCATTTAAGGCCAGCTTATGAATTTCTGCCAAGGATTCCCAGATACAAGGAATGATTCACAGGGGAATCACTGTACAGTTCTTTTGCAGCAGCTTCACTGCCACCTGATTTTTCCTAGAAGCCTTATATAAAGAAGAAAATCCACTCTTCCATTCCAAAACATATCTCTATATTTCTAATGTATTCAAATATATTCTATCTATCTACAATAGCTACGTATCTATAGTATCCATTTTTTATGTATTTCTATTTATTATGAATCTACAGCGGACTTCCTATTTGATGCAGTCCGTGCAGTTGTTCAGGGGCCCAGTAGGTTATTATGTACACTATCTTAAAGGGATTATCCACTACTCAGATACCCCATTCTCAATTGCTATATTCCCCCTTAAAAATAAAAACAGCCAATACTCACTTCCGGTGCAAGGGCATTTACAGTGATAACAGATCCTGCTCTCCCGGGGCTCATGTGACATTGTTATGCCATGTGAGCCCTGCAGCCAATCAGTGGCCGCTTCACTCTCATTTCACTTGGACGTAACTAACATATGGAGAGACAAAACCTAATATAGAAATAAAATGAACATATACCCTGCTATAAGTAAGTAAAAAGCAACTGTGCATATAAATAAAATAGGGTACTTAGTAAACACTGTTTGTGATTAAAAAAAGTGTAAAAGCCATCCCACCAGCGCCAAGGTGTAGTCAGTCAGGACGGTCCTAACGTCTAGTGTTAAAACCTACCATGTGTCAAAAATGACTTCAATATGAATAAGAGCTGAGCAGATCCGGGGCCCAACTATTAACACCCAGCAATGGGAATCTGTATAAACACAATCCCAGATTTAATACTAGAGGTTAGGACTATCCCAGCTGGGTACACTTTGGTGCTGGTGGGATGGCTTTTACGCTTTTTTTTTTTTTAATAAAAAAGTGTTTACTAAGTACCCTATGTTATTTATATGCATTATTTATTTTTACTTATGGTACTTATAGCACGGTATATGTTCATTTTATTTCTATCTTAGGTTTTTTCCCTCCATATGTTAGTTACGTCCAAGAGAAATGAGAGTGAAGCGGCCATTGATTGGCTGCAGGGCTCACATGGCATAAAAATGTAACATGAGCCCCGGGAAAGCAGGAGCTGTTATCACTGTAACGGACCTTGCACTGGAAGAGCAAAACCTATCTTAGGTTTTGTCTGCTTAATACTCCTACACATTGCATGTATAACAACTTACATTCCAGTTCATTACTTCCAGTTTAACACATGGAGGGAGTTAGAGAACAGCAGCACTCCTTCAGTGTGTCAGTTTCGTCTGAAGGAAGTGAGGTTGAAGTGCCTGCTGAATGGCTGCAGGGCTCCCGTGACAATGTCACACAGGCACTGGAAGAGCTGTAATAGCACTCGCAGCAGAGGTGAGTATATGCTATTCTTATTTTATAAGAGGAAATATAACAATTGAGAAGGTATCTACTGTATCTATCTATCTGCATGTTAAATCCCAGTATACATGAAGGCTGGGAGAATATAAATGCAGGCTTTTCCGTTGACTCTGCTGGGTACACTTATGCCGTCACAACTTAATTATCTTGATTTAGTATACTAGGTTAGACAAGACAAATGTTTTTTCTTTTGCATAAACTGCCATATTTCTGTTCCCCTTTGCACACTTGCAAATAATTTTAATAAAAGAGCGTGTGGGGTAAATCTGTTACATTCCGGCTGGCTTCATTAGATTATTGCTGAGATTTATAAGTAAAAAGCATCCATCTGGCCTCACTACCCTTGGCTTCCACATACTCAATACTACGGAAAATTAGATTATTCTGATTAAAACAAAATGTGAAAAATTCACCACACATTTACAAATCTGATAATCCATCACTATTCCAACCCTGCCTATAATAAAAATAAATCAGAAGCCAGCATGTTTCAACCTAATTTTTTAAGCATGACATTTTCCTCTGCGTTTCTTTCCTAAATGTCACCCCATTCTACAAGACTGAGTGATTCTGTCCCCAGGGACCGTCAGTCATTGCACAGTCTGAGACTGCAGCTCACCAGCCATGGCGCATTTTATTTTGTAGACATCACTTTCATCCAAGCTACAAAAGATCATCAAAAAAGCATTAAATCCAGGGGCTGCACCAACACAAGGGTAACTTGGGGTGGGGGCATCCAACTAAGCTAGTATCATAGTTTATAAGGCAATCTAGATTCTGTGTGTTCTACATCTTACTACATAAAGTAGATGTGAGTGCACAACTCAGCTCTTTCGATCTTGGGGCTCCATGGTCAATATTAGAACTTCATGAAGCAAATAAGATACTGATTATTTCTGGTTCTATCTAATATTTAGGGCAGAACTACTAAACTTTTTAAGATTTTTTGTCTTATTTTCGCTTATACGTAGAAGTGTAGAGAGAGTGTCCTATAACAGACCTGCTGGGCTTCAGACAGCAGTCTGGAGGAGAGGCGCTCTGGACTCTTATGATGATCATGATTTAAAGAGAATCTGTTACCAACTATTGTCAACTCCATCTGAGAACAGCATGGTGAAGGGGCACCTAACTATAGTTTTGGTAAAATCACTGTTTTATCTGCTGGAGATCTTCCAGTTCTCTGAATGCTGAGCTCTGTATAACCCCTCCCACACCACTGATTGGCAGCTTTCAGTGTACGCAGTGCATAGGTAGAAAGCGGCCATTTAGTGGCGGGGAGAGAGTTATACAGAGCTCATTAATATGGTGGATTATATGGCAGCTGCTTAGTAGTCCTTTAGTAATAATTTCCTGCTAACCACAATGTGATTTTATCAAAACTACAGCAAGAAGCTCAGTAAGTGTCATATCGCTGGAATCAGGGTTTCGCCCCTGCATAATTCTGCTCTCAAATTAGATGTCAAAATCCTGGTGACAGATTCCCTTTAAGTACAGAGAATTAATGAAATCTAGTTGAATGCCTGTTTGTGACATTTGAAATTATCAGTGTCACCATAATGAAATATAGCTTAACACACAACAATCACACTTTTGTTGGAAGGCCAATATTCAGAGGATAAAATGGGATTTGGGGCTCACAATCTGGTTTAAGGTGATGCTCGCCCTCACCGATCTTCTACAGTTCTTGTTCATATGGCTACCCGATGCCCACTGGTCCCTCTACAACACAAAGGAAATTAAAGGAAATTCTCTCTCGGACAATCACTGGCTGAAGTGGATACTTTAACCACAAACCTTTTAAAAAATAGTTTTATCTACTGGCAATACCTAATCTCTAACACCTACTTACACTACTGAGTATGTTTAATGAGTTTTTCATGAATCATATGGCGTTTACAATATTTTTCAGATCTGTGGAGACTTCATTGGATAGGCAGCACGGTAGCTTAGTGGTTAGCACTACAGCTTTGCAGCGCTGGGGTCCTGGGTTTAAATCCCATCACGGATATCATCTGCAAGGAGTTTGTATGTTCTCCCCGTGTTTGTGTCGGTTTCCTCCATGTTCTCCGGTTTCCTCCCACACTCCAAAGACATACTGATAGGGAATGTAGATTGTGAGCCCAATGGGGACAGTGATGATAATGTCTGTAAAGTGCTGTGGAATTAATGGCGCTATATAAGTGAGTAAAATAAATAGAATCAATTGGATAACCAACCAGAGCCGAGGAAAAGCTGTACCTAATCCCTGTTTTGGGCAAAAAATTAAGGGATTTCTTTAAAATAAAAGTAAACACTCTAAAATGTGTGTGCACACATTTAGATCATTCAGTACTTTCCTTTACTTACACAACAGGGAAAGATCATGCCCTGCTACACTTGAAGGGTTTGAAATCAGTGGGACTTGTCGCATATTAAATGGCCATAATAGGTCTTCACAAGATGAAGATGCAGCCTCTCTACACTCGAGATAACTGATGAAAAGCCCAAATAAAAATGCCTTACAAGAGTATTCTAAAATGGGTTTTCTCAACCAATCAACGCCTTTAAGTGGTTTAAAGCTCAATACCATTCTTTCCAAGTTATGTCTGGGGTGATCAACAATTTACAGTTATAGTTCTCATGGGAGCTATTACCCAGATTTCCCAAAGGGCAAATCTGCCTAATTAGACAGTGATACACCATCCACCATTCCCAACTGTTGCACAACTGGAAGAAATGCATGAGCAGGTTGGGACACCTTGCCATGAGCCACTATTGGAGCAGTAGTGGTGGCTAGACTGGCTGTCACCAATATTTACCAGTAATCCTTCTAACTCGTAAACAGCGGAATTCAAGATCATGACAACTGAAGAACTGCTATATTTTTTTGATACACAAATAAATACTGAATTTTGCTTCTTCATAATATTTTTGGCAACCTTATAGCAGCTGTTGAGTAGACTGATGTCCGAAATGTATGATTAACATCATATATCGCAATGTGTTAAGAATAATACCAGTCAAAGGTGCCTCATTTATAAATTCCTACCAGGTGTCTTCCTTTGTTTTTCCTACAGTTATATGACAGGTTGACTTTCTTTTCCTTGGTGCTCTTCTGATTTAGTAGAAACAAGATCACAGTATTAAATGGCAAGCCACCGCAGTAATTAGGAGGTTGGCTTAAATGGTGGCTTTTTGTCAACCGAGGTCAAACTGTCTTAACTCCTTCTTTGACCTTGGTCTCATATATATTATTTATATGACTTTTTAGCTCTTTGCAGTTTTGCCAGCACCTACAGTTTCACATGAAGAACCTTTAACAACAAGAGTTAAATATGATTTACAGACGTGGGGTAGAAAGGAAATTACAGTGACTTGTTTTTGGGAACGGTAAAGTTATTGTGACAAAATTGAGTTTTTCCATGTGACTGTAAATCAGGGTGAGCTCTGAGATTCTGAATCTCACTGTGAAGTACTAGCCGGGGACTTTCTTTCCAGCAGTTCATCACACAGAGTTAACTCACTAAAATAACGTTTTCTACTTGGATTAACTGACCCAGTTTTCTTGGCTCACAAATGGAAACAAAGGCTGTATCTTGGATGTCAGATGACGTCTGAAATGGAGTAAAGAGGTTGTGTGTTTTGCGAGGCTTGCTAGATAAGAAGCTGTCCTTTTTCTGTTTGATACCTTCGGGATCCATTTAAAAAGAAAAAAAAAAGGACAAAATAAGAACTGATATAAACTGCTGTCTTTAGAGACAATGAAGGTTAAAAGGACGAGAAAATAATACAAATAAATAATTTTTGCAGCTTTTGTTACAAGTGTGATTCGAAGTGTGAGTGCAGACTTTAGTCTTCTCATAGGAGTATTATATATATATATATATATATATATATATATATATATATATATATATATATACACAGTACAGACCAAAAGTTTGGACACACCTCATTTAAAGATTTTTCTGTATTTTCTTGACTGTGAAAATAATTGTACATTCACACTGAAGGCATCAAAACTATGAATTAACACATGTGGAATTATATACTTAACAAAAAAGTGTGAAACAACTGAAAATATGTCTTATATTCTAGGGTCCTCAAAGTAGCCACCTTTTGCTTTGATGACTGCTTTGCACACTCTTGGCATTCTTTTGATGAGCTTCAAGAGGTAGTCACCGGAAATGGTCTTCCAACAATCTTGAAGGAGTTCCCAGAGATGCTTAGCACTTGTTGGCCCTTTTGCCTTCACTCTGCGGTCCAGCTCACCCCAAACCATCTCAATTGCGTTCAGGTCTGGTGACTGTGGAGGCCAGGTCATCTGGCGTAGCACCCCATCACTCTCCATCTTGGTCAAATAGCCCTTACACAGCCTGGAGCTGTGTTTGGGGTCATTGTCCTGTTGAAAAATAAATGATGGTCCAACTGAACGCAAACCGGATGGAATAGCATGCCGCTGCAAGATGCTGTGGTAGCCATGCTGGTTCAGTATGCCTTCAATTTTGAATAAATCCCCAACAGTGTCACCAGCAAAGCACCCCCACACCATCACACCTCCTCCTCCATGCTTCACGGTGGGAACCCAGCATGTAGAGTCCATCCGTTCACCTTTTCTGCGTCGCACAAAGATACAGTGGTTGGAACCAAAGATCTCAAATTTGGACTCATCAGACCAAAGCATAGATTTCCACTGGTCTAATGTACATTGCTTGTGTTCTTTAGCCGAAACAAGTCTCTTCTGCTTGTTGCCTGTCCTTAGCAGTGGTTTCCTAGCAGCTATTTTACCATGAAGGCCTGCTGCACAAAGTCTCCTCTTAACAGTTGCTGTAGAGATGTGTCTGCTGCTAGAACTCTGTGTGGCATTGACCTGGTCTCTAATCTGAGCTGCTGTTAACCTGCGATTTCTGAGGCTGGTGACTCGGATAAACTTATCCTCAGAAGCAGAGGTGACTCTTGGTCTTCCTTTCCTGGGGCGGTCCTCATGTGAGCCAATTTCTTTGTAGCGCTTGATGGTTTTTGCAACTGCAATTGGGGACACTTTCAAAGTTTTCCCAATTTTTCGCACTGACTGACCTTCATTTCTTAAAGTAATGATGGCTACTCGTTTTTCTTTACTTAGCTGCTTTTTTCTTGCCATAATACAAATTCTAACAGTCTATTCAGTAGGACTATCAGCTGTGTATCCACCAGACTTCTGCACAACACAACTGATGGTCCTAACCCCAATTATAAGGCAAGAAATCCCACTTATTAAACCTGACAGGGCACACCTGTGAAGTGAAAACCATTTCCGGTGACTACCTCTTGAAGCTCATCAAGGGAATGCCAAGAGTGTGCAAAGTAGTCATCAAAGCAAAAGGTGGCTACTTTGAAGAACCTAGAATATAAGACATATTTTAAGTTGTTTCACACTTTTTTGTTAAGTATATAATTCCACATGTGTTAATTCATAGTTTTGATGCCTTCAGTGTGAATGTACAATTTTCATAGTCAAGAAAATACAGAAAAATCTTTAAATGAGAAGGTGTGTCCAAACTTCTGGTCAGTACTGTATACATATATATATATATATATATATATATATATATATACTGTATGTACCCGTTTATTTCCTTTGTGCATATTGGAACAACACAAAGAAAAAGAGAAAAAAAAAGTCAAATTGTGACTGTGTACACAACACATGTGTAATTACAATAATTTTCTGGAAGAAATACAGTTGTGCATACCCCGGCAGAATTTTTCCTTTCTTGGCCTTGTTTCAGAGAATATGAATGATAACAAAAAAACTTTTTCTCCACTCAAGAGAAAACACAGTAGTTTGACAATAAATGGCTTCACCCAAACAATAACCATGAGTTGAGAATTTTTTTTTTGTTATCATTCATATTCTCTGAAACAAAGCCAAGAAAAGAAAAATTCTGCCGGAGTATGTAAACTTTTGAGCACAACTATACTTCATATTCTAGAACAATTTCAAGTGCGCCAACACCATCAGCCATGACTGCATATAAATATATATATATATATATATATATATATATATATATATATATATATATATTAGTATTATTACAGAAGTTACATGAAACTGGACAACTTATGAGCTAACCACAGGTCATTCATATGGGATCAATGGGAGTGCAACACATGGCGCCCCCACGCATCCACTGAAATCCATTCAAACAGCAACCTGGTATGACTGATGTAGGGGGTGGAACATATCACCGCTGTTCATTGCTTGATGGCCAATACCGAGTACTGCACCTTATTGTCCACTTAAGAGCATCAGGTAAATAATTCAAATCAAACTCTGATCAGAGACTGAGCAGAGTGTGCACTGATTCTCACAGATGAAGAGAAGATGGAGAAAAAAATGTCTCCATCTTCTCCATTCTGTCAGTCCATGGAAATTGGGCTGCACTCAGATGTCATCCGAGTGCACTCCAATGGCTTCCACGGATTCATTGACTTGCATGTCTGAGTGTGACTCATAATATCAGATCAATCTTGGGCATGCTGCGATTTTTTTTCCTCGGACCAGTTCAGTGCGAGGAAAAGATCTGACATGTGCACAGCCCCATGTAATAACATTGGTCTAAGTGCTATCCTGTTTTGTTGGATTGCACTCGGACAGAAAATGCAGCCATGTGCACGAGGCCAAATGGGAGATAATTGCAATTCTTGGCAATGGCCACTAAGCAATGTACGGCACTGCTTTGTTCCACCCCCTACATCAGCAATACCAGGTTGCTATTAGAGCGGATTACAGCTGATTGGTAGGGGTGCCAGGTGCCAATCTCATATTTATGACCTATCCGGTGGAGTTAGCTATTGTCTAAGGAGGAATTAAAGGGACTATGTCACCATGTTTTTGCTACCCCATCTCAGAACAGTATGATGTAGAGGTACAGACCCTGATTCCCATGATGTACCACTTAATTAACTGGGTGCTGCAATTTTGATTAAAAATTGTTTTATCTGCGGTAAATCTCTGAATGCTGAGCTCTGCATAAGCAGAAAGCTGACAATCAGTTGTGGGGAGGGGTTGGACTACCTGACAGCAGGCCAAGAAGTTCTCTAGCAATTATCTCCTGCTGATAAAACAGTGACTGTAAAAAAACTTCAAGTATGCCAGTAATTGACCACATCGCTGGAATCAGGGCATCTTCTCCTGCCTTATGCTGCTCTCAAATTAGATAGAAAAAACCTGATGACAGATTCCTTTCAAGCAGCGCCACCACAGGTGAAGTAATGCAATACACATTTCTCATGACATCAATGCTATCTACTGCATGGACCGGCTGGGTCTTCTAGGACAGGTGATATCTTTGTGGCTTCTTTCTGTCCTAGTTCCTGAACCCCAATTAACGCAACATTCTCGAATAACCTTCTTATGGGAAAAATATAGGAAACCTTCTTAAAAAAAATGTGTACAAAATGAGAATAAATGAGAATTGATATGATTGTCCAAGAGCCCAAGTACATCTATGCACATTCTTACTGTAAATTATATACAAAACTTTTTCAATGATTTTCGTGAATACTAATTAAAACGAAAGAAATGTGGTCGGCTCTAAAACACCAAACAAACTGTCCTAGAAATGCATAAATTCTATAAGTAAGAAGGATAATTGGGTAAGCACAAAAATGATTAGTTAGTTATCTCTGCATAATGCTTAGCTAAAATATTTGTCTTGTGTTTTCAGCTTGAGAAGGCCCAGGTCTACACAAAGGACATCGTATCCTGTGACATACACTAGCCATAGAAATACTAGAAATACATTGGGGGAGATTTGTCAAGAGGATCATGGGATATAAGAATCTAGAAATAACTCGGAAATAATGCAAGTTGTGCCAAATTTATGTAATAATTTGCTTATGTGACTTAATATATTTGTCGTCACTTGAAAGGTGTGTACGGTACTGCATAGCCGGCAGACATTAATACCAATAGAGCATATAAATCACAACTCCTCTTAACCATTTCTCATATGTTTAAACATCTTGAGCCCTTAAAAAAAGAGACTGAAGCAGAGGTGTAGCTAGGGGTTCAGCTCAGGTGAAAGGGGGCGAAAAATCTGAGTGGGCCCCTAACCAGGTAACGCTGATTAAAACTATGGTTGCACAGCCTAATAGTGGGTATAAGGAACCTCAGCAGATAATAATGCTGTTACTAAAATGAAATCACTATACAAATACCAACACTGATATTACCACCATATGGTGACATATAGTGGTAGATACCAGTCCTGCAGAACAAATCGGAGATCACAGTACAGTTATTGATGGTGACTTACAGAAGACACTCTTTCTGAAGGAGTCGTTCACTTTTCCCGTCTTTTCCATCTGGCCCAGACCGACATGACAACTTCTCCAGCCAAGATTCATCTGCAGAGATAACAACAAAGACACATTTGACTTCTCACATTTCCAACACCATCCTCATCTATTCCCAACCTGCACAAACTCCTCATCCTGAGGTCACCCCCAATGCTGAGCTGCTGCCATATGTGTCCCTATAATTGGACCTGTTGTGTGGTACAATAATGGTTCCTCTCACTGCCCACATAATAATGACCACCACTTTGCCCCTTACATAGTAAAATGCTCTCTAGATGGTAAAATTGCCCCCTAGAAAATATTAATGCCCCATGTGCACCTTTCACAGTCACAGTACTCTGAGCACCCCTATAACAATAATGCTTAAGTCCCCACTTAACATTTAAAGAGATTTTCCACTACTGCTTTAATCCCCTTTCGTTAGACTTAACTCTTCCTAGCTAACACTTTTCTAATATACTTTTATTATCTGCCCTATTTCTGTAAGCTCATCTCTCTGTGGGTCATATAGCCGTCTGTTTTGATTCTGGCTGTGCTACCTCCGATCTGGGGACTGGAATCGGACGAACAGAGCAGGGCACGTCACTGGTGGGGACGGGACTATGTCTCGGTGAGTGACAGCAGTCTGAGCACGCATGGTCAGATCAGAATTCACTCTCCCCTCTGTAGTCCCCACACTTTATGTTAATCCTCACAGTAGTCCCCACACTTTATGATAGCACCCACATTAGTCCACACTTTAAACCGCACTTATCAGCAGGATTGTGCTCAGTAAACCACATACACTGTCAGGTGGGCGACATTACACTGATTAAAATGATAACTTTGTTGATGAAATCCATCCTGTGGTTCTTTTTTAATCTTCATTTTCAGTTGTGAGATACTGATATGCTCGTGCTTTGGGGCGGCCTGTGGGGTGGGCTCTATCTGGTGCTCTGCTTATGTATTCCACCGTGTGCTTTCTGACAGGTCACTGTGCTTTCAGTGACCTGCCTCCTATTTTATATACTGCATGTGTAATTCTGTGGTTGAAATGTAGAAATTGACATGCAGCTAAATGGCCCCGCTGCCCGCGTGTGTGCGCAGTAGCACCTATCGTTTGCCGATAGATGCTACTGCGCAAGCGCCGCTAGTGGCGCCATTTTGTTGGAGGATAAAAAAACTTGCCTGCAACAATATGGCGCCGCCGGCCGCGCTTACGCACTATCATTTATCGGCAATGAGAGATGCAACTGCGCATTTTACTGCATGTCAATTAATAGAGCACCCCCCACAAGAAGCCCCAAAGCACGAGCATATCAATATCTCAAAACTGAAAATGAAGATTAAAAAAGAACCACAGAATGGATTTCATCAACAAAGGTATCATATTAATCAGTGTAATGTCGCCCACCTGACAGTGTATGTGGTTTACTGGTCACAATCCTGCTGACAGGTGCGCTTCAAGGGCCCCCACAATAGTCCCTACACTATATTATGGTTCCCAAATAAGACACCATACTGTATGATGGCCCCCCACATTATTTCCCATGCTGTATAATGGCCCCCACACTTTGAGGGCCCCCCACAGTAGCCCCTAAAAGGTATGAGAGCCCTCATTCCCACTGTATGAGGGTCCCCCTCAATGTATGATACACCCACAGTCACACAAAACATTTTAAAATAAAAAATGTCATATACTCAAGTAATTCAGGATCCTGAAGAGTCCACTGGGCTGACAAACGTGTTGATGTCCCTGCACTATCACTCTCAGCAATGACAGGATGATGCCATGGCCAAGACGCGGGCACACTCACAGGAAAGTCATCAGAGTCCCGACGCGGCACGATGACATTACTGCGCCGGGACTCTGACTTTCCTGTGCGTGCGTTGACGCCTCGGCCAATGCATCATCCTGCCGTGGCTGAGAGTAGCAATGCAGGGAGATAACCTCTCCCTGCCCTGCTGCAGAGCTCAATTGTATCGGCGTGCAGTTCATGCCGATACAGTTAAGTGTAGCATAGCTCTGGGTGTGTCCCTCTGGGCGTGGGGCCCGGGGTGATGCTACTGGGCTGAAGAAAGAGTCATGGCGGCCGTACCCCAAACACAGCCACTGTAAGTTAACTGCCGTCCATGAGGCCGGGATGCATAATCCTAAACTTGTTGTCCATTACTATGCTAATAATGACCTATCCTAAGGCTAGGGTAGTTGGTCCAATTATGCTAATCACACTCTGATTAAACTATAATCAGAGGTTGATCAAAGTTTGATCAGAGTCTGAATCTATTCTCTCAGATGAATAGAAGAAAAAAAATAAAAATAATTTCTCCATCTTCTGCAATCTGACAGTCCGTGAAAATTAGACCTTACTTGAAGGTCGTCCTAATGCAGTCTGATTTTTTCCACGGACCCATAGACATGAATGGCCACGTACGGTCAGATAATTGGATGCAATTTGTGCATGCTGCGATCTTTTCTTCGGACCGACTGGAAATGTGCACGGCCCCATACAATAAAATTGGGACAAATGCTATCCGTCAAAATGACAAAAAGCACGTGTCCGATTTTTACAGTCATGTGCATGAGCCCTAAAGATGGATCATCAATATCAGATCGGTGATGGTCCAACACCCAGAACTCCCAACAATCAGCTTTTTATTGCTCTGGCGACTCGTATCCTCCATTTTTAGAAGCTATTCCTTTTGCAGTAGAAGTCTCCATGTGCCTTTTTCCTTTTGTTTCCAAGTTTTATAACTGCAGGTGTAATTTGATCTTTCACTGCAGACAGATTTGTAGACATATTTGAGCAGTTTTGAGAGTGAATAATCAGCACATGAGAGAAAAATGACTGATAAGTGGTGGAAGAGTAATAGACAACCTCTTCAAGTCTGTCTCAACTCCATTCAGAGCTTGTGGAGTGTTCAAATGACGCAGACGTCAGCACACCTCCCTTGAATGTGCATGTCTTCAAGCAAGCTAGAGTGAGCACGCATGGGCACGGTGACTATTCATCACTTCTGTGATGAAAAGTAGTTTGCATACAATAAAACTTTATACTTTAGATAATACAGTTAATAATAATATAGAGAAAACTTTACATAGATAAAAAAAATGACAGTATCAACCATTGGCAGTAATTTGGGAACGTAAAAGGTATTGACAGGTTACCTTTAAGATAGAAAAGTATTTCAGAACTGTGATTTAAAGGACAAAGACATAAATTAATAGAGACCATAAAATCATGACAAAAACAGCTACCCCAGTCTTTGAGCATATTCTATGAGATACAACAATAAGTACTCCATAGCTGGACGACATACTTTCTTCCCTTGTAATCAAACATCTCGGCCGAACATGCCGAGATACAACACATAATTCTAAATTAATTAGTGTTCTCTGCTCTGGCCTTTCAAGTTTCCTGGCACTTAACAAGCACCTCTTAAAAATGAAGACATAATACAAAGTTAATTAAATATGGGGCCATATAAAAATTTCCTTTCTTGCAATGATAAAGTACAAAGAAAAATGGGTCAGTATGTTTGGTTTGCTTATTTTTCCAGCTCCATTCATTCCAGCTGCCAGTCATAGAACTACCCTGGCCTAAAATTCCCTGTAAAAGCACAATGAATTAGTCGAAGGCAAAAAGCTAAAATCACATTCAGTTGCAACCCAAAGATGTATGGATGTCTCATGAAACTTAAAGTCCTTGCTTAAACAAACAGGTATTGTATTAGTCGTAAAAGGAAAAAAACTTATGTATTTAGAACACTGAAGGCAAAATCCTGCACTTAATTAAATGCTCATCACCCCTAGGCATTGCCTCCAGGGTTCCAATGTGTAAGTTTTCAATGTCAGCTGTAGAATTAGCTTTGTACATGAATGGAAACAAGTCCAAATAAGTTCCATCCACAAATAAGACCATCTTGAGAACAAGATGAAGATCTTTCCAACATAGATTCAGTGTAAACAATAAAGAAATGGCCTAAAAAAGGAAATAGTGGAATTGTAACTATTTTTTTAAGTGAGCAATCATTACATCATTAGACTATCCCCACATGAAGGTATCTAAGTATAACGGTTAACAGTTGTCAGATTTTGTAAATTATGCTATCATGCCAAGTAATGTAACAGGTATCATAGGCCATACTTAAAGAGTGTATCCAGGACTATTTTTTTACTATGGGTCTATAAACTACCAGGCAGGTAGTTGCTAATTACCTGCCTCTTTTAGCTGATGTTGGCACTGAGCATTCACTGACCGCTCCTGCCGGCGATCCACCTGCTCCACATCAACAGAGCAGCTCTTCCTCTTCCCTGTCAATGGGCCGTGACTGTGGATGACATGGTGATTGACAGCCGGCTCCCCGCAGTTAGGCAGTGGGGAGCCGCTGGCTGTGAATCAGCATGACTTTAGCAGACACGCCCCGTCAATAGAGCAGAGCAGAAGAAAGGCCGCTGCTCTGTTGACATGATGTCAGTGGAAGACACAGAATCGCCGGTAGGAGTGGGCTATGACCACTCTATGCCAGCACAGATCGGCAACAGGTAGGAAGGTAGCAACTAACTGCCTGTTAGTTCTAAGGCCCATAGTAAAAAAAAAAAAAATAGTCCAAGATAACGCCTTTAATTACTCCACAAGAATAATTATTTTTGTGATTCATACTGAACTAAGTTCACAGGCTCTTTAAGCTCAAGTACTAAATTATTTTTATTTTCCATTCCGCTTATACACAAGAAAATATTATACTCTACAAATGGATTACGAGAAGTGAGCTAGGCCAAATAAGAACTAAAGCATGTGCATCAGATCATTGAGTAGGAAAATAACAGCATTTAGGCTGTGAACCCACGATGCGTTTTTTAAGCGTTTCCGCAGCGGCAAAACGCTGCAGAAATGCTTAAAAAATGCATAGTAGAAGGCCTGCCATGGTCCCCAATGATAATAAGCATGTGCTGTGCACATGCTGCGGAAATTTCCGCTGCGGATTATCATTGCAGAAAAAAACGCTGCCATTGACTTGCATTGGAACGCATGAAATCCGCATCACTGTATATGTAGATGCGCATTCCATGCGTTCCAATGTGCGGATGGTACCCGGGTGTGGAGGAGAGGAGACTCTCATCCAGACCCAGGTACCATAGAACCTGTAAAAAAAAAGAATAAAATAAAAAATATATGTTATATTTACCTTCTGGCGGCCCCCGCTGCGCTCGTCCTCCCATGCCGGCAGATCGCGAT
This sequence comes from Phyllobates terribilis, assembly GCF_046119375.1. Taxonomy (NCBI): domain Eukaryota; kingdom Metazoa; phylum Chordata; class Amphibia; order Anura; family Dendrobatidae; genus Phyllobates; species Phyllobates terribilis. The sequence continues at coordinate 190,298,275 of NW_027362764.1, read as the reverse complement.
GGACTGAAGGACCTGCAATGACGTCATAGTCATGTGACAGGTCACGCGATGCTGAAGTCGTCAGGTCCTTCAGTGTACCGCGATCTGCCGGCAGCCAGGACGGAGTGAAGCAAGACTGCGGGGGCCATCGGAAGGTAAGTATAGATTTATTTTTTTATTTTTAACCATTCTTTTGGGTCACACTATATAAATCCATGCCGTTTGCATGGATTTACATAGTGTGACCAAGTTGACAAGCACTTTCCAAGTGATGCTAAAATCGCTTGGAAAGTGCTTGTGAACCCGCATGCGGAAATGCATGTGAAGAACGCTTAATTTCCGCATGTCCCTGGCAGGAAAAACGCATGTACAATCCACATGTACAATCCGCATGCGTTTTTTCTGCCAGGGAGATGCAGAAACGCTCAGGAAAAATCCAGAGCATTTCTGCATCGTGGGCACATAGCCTTAAGGGAGTTTTCCAACAAATTCTTCTGTCATATTCTCTTAAAGGAACCTGTCAGCCATTTCATGCCACCCATAGTTCATTACAGAAGCTGATGTCTTGCACTAACACTACAGTGCTTCAGAAAAAGCATAGCCTGAGAAAACGAGCCAAGGATAGGGAGAAGAATTTGCATATAAGGAGATGCCTATCCACCAAAGTAAGCCAGGCAGGAAGAGGCTGGAGTAAGCTGCCCCGCGGACTCCATCGCCTCTGCCAGAATCTTTTTTTTTTTTATGTTTTCTTTAAAATGTCAATGTAACAGAGTAAAACATGTCTTTCTGCAATGAGGGAACCTGTCAGAATGTCATGATGCCTGAGGTTCTCTTTAAGAAAAGTAAGATATTGGGCAAAGCAGTATTATTTTTAAATGCAGATCCATTTCGCCTGACGTTTAGCTTTCATGAAAGATAAATTTTGGCTGAAATGTATGATTTTGAACATTTTGGCCAACCATTGGCAATGGTCGAATGCAAATGTCTGACGAATATACATGGCTCAAAAAAATAAAGGAAACACTTAAACAACAGAATATAACTCCAAGTAAATCAAACTTCTGTGAAATCAAACTGTCCACTTAGGAAGCAACACTGATTGATAATCAATTTCACATGCTGTTGTACAAATGGAATAGACAATAGATGGAAATTATTGGCAATTATCAAGACACCCTCAATAAAGGAGTGGTTCTGCAGGTGGGGACCACAGACTACATCTCAGTACCAATGCTTTCTGGCTGATGCTTTGGTCACTTTTGAATGTTGGTTGTGCTTTCACTCCCGTGGTAGCATCAGACGGACTCTACAACCCACAGAAGTTGCTCATGTAGTGCAGCTCATCCAGGATGGCACATCAATGCGAGCTGTGGCAAGAAGGTTTGCTGTGTCTGTCAGCGTGGTGTCCAGAGGCTGGAGGCGCTACCAGGAGACAGGCCAGTATACCATGAGACGTGGAGGGGGCCGTAGGAGGGCAACAACCCAGCAGCAGGACCGCTACCTCCGCCTTTGTGCAAGGAGGAGCACTGCCAGAGCCCTGCAAAATGACCTCCTGCAGGCCACAAATGTGCATATGTCTGCACAAATTGTTAGAAACCGACTCTATGAAGGTGGTATGAGGGCCCGACGTCCACAGATAGGGGTTGTGCTCACAGCCCAACACCGTGCAGGATGCTTGGCATTTGCCACAGAACACCAGGATTGGCAAAGTCAACACTGGCACCCTGTGCTCTTCACAGATGAAAGCAGGTTCACTCTGAGCACATGTGACAGATGTGAAAGAGTCTGGAGAAGCCGTGGAGAGCGATCTGCTGCCTGCAAAAACCTTCAGCATGACCAGTTTGGCAGTGGGTCAGTAATGGTGTGGGGTGGCATTTCTTTGGAGGGCTGCACAGCCCTCCATGTACTCGCCAGAGGTAGCCTGACTGCCATTAGGTACCGAGATGAGATCCTCAGACCCCTTGTGAGAACATATGCTACTGTGGTTGGCCCTGAGTTCCTCTTAATGCAGGACAATGCCAGACCTCATGTGGCTGGAGTGTGTCAGCAGTTCCTGCAAGTTGAAGGCATTGAAGCTATGGACTGGCCCGCCCGTTCCCCAGACCTGAATCCGATTGAGGACATCTGGGACATCAAGTCTCGCTCCATCCACCAACGTCACGTTGCACCACAGACTGTCCAGGAGTTGGCGGATGCTTTAGTTCAGGTCTGGGAGGAGATCCCACAGGAGACCATCAGCAACCTTATCAGGAGCATTCCCAGGCGTTTTAGGGAGGTCATACAGGCACTTGGAGACCGCACACAATACTGAGCCTCATTTTGACTTGTTTTAAGGACATTACATCAAAGTTGGATCAGCCTGTAGTGTGTTTTTCCACTTTAATTTTGGGGGTGACTCCAAATCCAGGCCTCCATTGGTTAATAAATTTGATTTCCATTGATGATTTTTGTGTGATTTTGTTGTCAGCACATTCAACTTTGTACAGAACAAAGCATTCAATGAGAATATTTCATTTATTCAGATCTACGATGTGTAATTTGAGTGTTCCCTTTATTTTTTTGAGCAGTGTATTAAATTTTAGGGTGGGCTTTTGCGTCAGTTTATAATAAAGTAAAATAATCACAAAGCACATGGCATAATCAGCTAACTGCAGACGCTCATTTGACACTCTGCACAACTGTACGGTCTATTGTTTTACATCTTTTATTATCTCCGAATCTGCAAGTTTAGGGTATGTGCAGATGCTAAGTGCGGGAATTTCTGCACCATTTCTGCATCTCTTGGCAGGAAAAACGCTGAGTAAAATAGGAGCGTTTTGATGTGTTTTTTACATGTATTTTGGTGCAGATTTTTCCCCACTCATTAGAATGGGTGAAATCAAGCTGCTGAGACTGAAATATATGAAATAAATATATATATATATATATATATATATATATATATATATATATATATATATATATATAGTACAGACCAAAAGTTTGGACACACCTTCTCATTTAAAGATTTTTCTGTATTTTCATGACAATGAAAACTGTACATTCACACTGAAGGCATCAAAACTATGAATTAACACATGTGGAATTATATATTTAACAAAAAGTGTCAAACAACTGAAAATATGTCTTATATTCTGGGTTCTTCAAAGTAGCCACCTTTTGCTTTACTGACTGCTTTGCACACTCTTGGCATTCTCTTGATGAGCTTCAAGAGGTAGTCACCGGAAATGGTCTTCCAACAATCTTGAAGGAGTTCCCAGAGATGCTTAGCACTTGTTGGCCCTTTTGCCTTCACTCTGCGGTCCAGCTCACCCCAACTATCTCGATTGGGTTCAGGTCTGGTGAATGTGTAGGCCAGGTCATCTGGCGTAGCACCCCATCACTCTCCTTCTTGGTCAAATAGCCCTTACACAGCCTGGAGGTGTGTTTGGGGTCATTGTCCTGTTGAAAAATAAATGATGGTCAAACTAAACGCAAACCGGATAGAATAGCATGCCGCTGCAAGATGCTGTAGTAGCCATGCTGGTTCAGTATGCCTTCAATTTTGAATAAATCCTCACCTCCTCCTCCATGCTTCACAGTGGGAACCAGGCATGTAGAGTCCATCCGTTCACTTTTTCTGCTTCGCACAAAGACACGGTGGTTAGAACCAAAGATCTCAAATTTGGACTCATCAGACCAAAGCACAGATTTCCACTGGTCTAATGTCCATTCCTTGTGTTCTTTAGCCCAAACAAGTCTCTTCTGCTTGTTGCCTGTCCTTAGCAGTAGTTTCCTAGCAGCTATTTTACCATGAAGGCCTGCTGCACAAAGTCTCCTCTTAACAGTTGTTGTAGAGATGTGTCTGCTGCTAGAACTCTTTGTGGCATTGACCTGGTCTCTAATCTGAGCTGCTGTTAACCTGCGATTTCTGAGGCTGGTGACTCAGATAAACTTATCTTCAGAAGCAGAGGTGACTCTTGGTCTTCCTTTCCTGGGGCGGTCCTCATGTGAGCCAGTTTCTTTGTAGCGCTTGATCGTTTTTGCAACTGCACTTGGGAACACTTTCAAAGTTTGCCCAATTTTTCGTACTGACTGACCTTCATTTCTTAAAGTAATGATGGCCACTCGTTTTTCTTTACTTAGCTGCTTTTTCTTGCCATAATACAAATTCTAACAGTCTATTCAGTAGGACAATCAGCTGTGTATCCACCAGACTTCTGCACAACACAACTGATGGTCCCAACCCCATTTATAAGGCAAGAAATCCCACTTATTAAACCTGACAGGGCACACCTGTGAAGTGAAAACCATTTCCGGTGACTACCTCTTGAAGCTCATCAAGAGAATGCCAAGAGTGTGCAAAGCAGTCATCAAAGCAAAAGGTGGCTACTTGAAGAACCTAGAATATAAGACATATTTTCAGTTGTTTCACACTTTTTTGTTAAGTATATAATTCCACATGTGTTAATTCATAGTTTTGATGCCTTCAGTGTGAATGAACAATTTTCATAGTCATGAAAATACAGAAAAATCTTTAAATGAGAAGGTGTGTCCAAACTTTTGGTCTGTACTGTATATACACTAAAAAGTGCAGCGGCACACTATGTACACCAAGATGTATAAACGTACCAAAAACTCTATTGGGGTAGAGGTAACTAGAGTATGTGTAAACATGAAAAACCTCTAAAACTATAAATTTTATTCTGATTCTTTTTTAAAAAACACCAAAAAACCCTTGTGATGTGCAAGTAAGAAACTTCATAATTATGTCAAAATCCATCCAGTATCCCTTAGGGAATATTTTTATAAAAATTGAGTCAAATAGAAATAGATAGCCATATATGGGCCAGTAAAGTCTTAAACATGATAAACATTCATATACAATACAGACTTAAAACTGCCCTATCTTAAAACGCCTCTACTGATACTGCCTGTCATGGAGGTTGGCACCCTAATATATGAATTTGGTGCCCCCATTCAACGGTGGCTGTCCCTCACTTTCCCTGTTAGGCCCTGATAATGTGGGTTATAAACAGGTAATGAGTGACTGCCTATTCTAATACATTTTTTCAGACTATGCTAATAGATAAAATGAAGAGAGTGTTGTTTTTTTAAAAAAGAATCAGAATACAATTTATAGTTTTAGAGGTTTTTCATGTTTACAAGTACACCAAGATGTATGCAAACATTGCATTTATGAAATTTAAGCTGCATTACCGCCATACAGACTCTGTAGACTATACTATAAAACTGAGGTACTCAGCACATAAATTGGCCAATTCATGTCACCCACCAGCCACAACAAACCGCTCCTTTCTTTGATTGAAACCTTTTTTTTCAGAAAGGACAGGTAGAATTCTGCACTAATTAAAAACAGTTTTAGACTAATGGGAGGAGTACTCAACCAAATATGGAAGCAGTGACTACCTTCAAATGTATACTACATTACAACAATTTGTGGACAAATTTGTGGCTAGTGGGCATGCAAGAATTGGTGAATTTGTGCACTAAGTACCTCAATTTTAATGATATATTCTATATAGCAGTAATGCATGTTAAATTTCAAGTATTTAATGTTTGCAGACATCTTGGTGCACACAGAGTGCTGCTGCACTTTTTGTTATGTATTGAAAGTTATGTCAAACAGGATAGGTGAAAGTTGTTTGATCGGTGAAGGTCTTACAACAGTAAGCCCCACATTCAAGGCTCAAATATACACCATCTGCATGGTGCGAGGCAAATAATTCTCTTAAAACAGCTATGGAAAGCTGAGAGCTATATGTTGTATGCACAGTCCAGTTGTTCCATTGGGTATTAATTTAATGGTGGTGCTCATGTGCAGCCACCACTCGATTCTCATGGGAAAGTCGGGGCTGAGACCTGCAACATTCTTATGAATAGGGGTCTAAATGTTGGGAATAACCCTTTACTTATTACTTTGTATGACAACAGTATGTAATTAGTTCCTGTTAACCAACAAAGCACTTTTCCAGGACAAGTGCTGATGAGGTTCAAAGGATCAAAACATGTCTGTCGGCAGAAGGGTGTCCTGGCTTTCCTTTTGGAGTATTTTGCACATTTTCCCAGAAAGCATTGCCTTATGTATCTCTACCTCCTTGCTGATCCTCCCTAAGGAAAGTCATTAATGTAGTCTGCCAATTTATATGGAATATAGTTCTTAGAATGAAGGAAAAAGGACAAGAGCCTGAATGAGGTTAATGAATGACCTTTCCATGTGCAAATTAGAAATTCATTGAAGGAACAAGATAAAAGGCGCCTGGAAGATGCTTCTCTGTGCGGAGATAACATCACATTAATAAAGAAAACAACAGAATTATTTTTTTACCAGTTTATTAATTGCTCAGTGAAATACTTTTGTGAGGCACAACAAGCAGAAAATGAATTCATGGGCTATTAATCTGTCATACATGGTAGTGGAAGAAATGCTCATTAGGTGGTTTGATGCAATTACAGTTATTACATAACCATCTTTACAGAACATGGAGCAAATTATGAATAATATCATTCAATCTTACTTTCCCCTGAAAGACTTTCAAAGGCAGCGAGGGGAGAGTGGTTTTGCATGAAAGAAAGTGAAACCACACGATGACGGCTAAGTGAGCACACATTGCAGGGGCTTCATTCATGGGAAGTAACAATGAACCACGTCTCCCATGATACTGTTGTATCCACAACCACTGTCCAGCGTCGTTATTTTAATTGCCCTTCAATGTAATTTTCTACCTTCAGACGACTTAAACACGCTGCCTTGGGCATATGACCCGCCAGTCTACTCCATTTTTGGAAGTCTTACCATGTCTGTTTTTAACTATTTATATAAACCAGGGGTTATTTTTAAAACATATTAAAATGTGTAAAATGTAACAAAGAGTATGTGACTCAACCATGGAAATTAACTAATGCATGTACAAGTAAATACATGCATGCAAAAAATTGTGTATATATTATGAATTAACCACTTATAGGGGTATTCTCAAGTTTTGAAGTTATCCCCTATCCTTGGGAATGCGGAGACCCATCGATCCCAAGAAATGGGGCTCTCAAGAGTCCCTTGTGAACGTAGCAGTGGTCAATCATGCGCATAGCTACTCCACTCATTCTTAATGGGGATGCCGAAGACAGCCAAGCTGATACCCCCCACCGATTATGAAAATCAAGACTCTAAAGGGTCCCTGTGAATGGAGCAGTGTTTATTTATTTTACTCACTTACATTGCATCATTAATTGCACAATGCTCTACTGAAATTATCGGCACTGTCCCCATTGGGGCTCACAATCTAAATCGCAAAGAAGTAGGTCTTTGGAGTGTGGGAGGAAACCGGAGAACAAGGAGGAAACCCACGGGGGTACTTGAACCCAGGACCCCAGTGCTGCAATGTAACAGTACTAACCACTGAGATATCGTGCTGCCCCAGTGTTAGATCATGCATGCTGCTGCTCCATTCATTCTCATGGGAATGTCAAATGTCGATGAGAGTCTTAACCGTTGGACAAAAAAACAATCAGAAAGTTACCTCCCTATCCGTTAGATACAGATAACTTCCAAACTTGAGAATACCCCTTTAATTATGTAAATAACTAAATAAGGTTAGGTAGAAATGACATCAGCCAATAATGTGTCTATCATCAACAATGAATTCTTGTTCTCGTATCTTTTTCCTATGGGAAACCATGCACATTATTGTGTATACATTTGTGTGAATTAAAGAGGCAATTGTCCAATGTCACTACAACCGAGGACAATCGTGGGGCATAAGTAAATTTTTAATAGTTAATAAAACATACTTTAAACTTAAGTAATCACTGTACAGTCATTGTCTGGTGTGTAGTTGTTCTGTCATCCAATGTACAAGCAATGAAACCAAACATTAAAAGTATAAGCCCTGTATAGTATGGTGCCAAAATAAAACTAAATGTTCCACTTTAATACATTCTCCTACATAAAATAAGTTACAGTTTCACCACCACAAGCAAAAATAATATACATAGGTCCCTCAAGTTACAATATTAATTGGTTCCAGGACAAACATTGAAAGCTGAAAAGATGGTAAGCTGAAACAATCACACCATGGAAAACCAATAATTGGTCCCAAAGTCCCAAATATGTCATCCCGAAAGTAGAAAAAAAAGTGGATTACAGGAAAGTGACCAGATAACTAATACAGGTCTTTCCATATCATCAGAAATAACATCTGGAAGCTGAATATTATTTTTTCTGCGGAGGACAAGAGTTTTTTCAGGCAGTGCATCAGAATCCACCCTCACTTGATGCCCAAATGAACACACATGGCATATACACAGCTATTTAGTATATGAACCTCAATCATACAGGTAATTTACTGCTTAAAGGGGTTGTCCACTAGAGGACAACCCCTTATTAATATCTCTAAGGTGCTGGATAAAGCAAAAATAAATCTATATTTACCTTTCACATTGGCAATATTGCTTCTCTATGAGCCCCATGCCCCCACTGGTCTTAAGACATAGACAATGTCACGTGATCGCTGCAGCCAATCAATGGCCACTGATGAGCTGCAGCGTTCAGTGTTCCTTCCTCTAGGACAGGAATGTAAATGATGCCTAACTAAAGAGCACGACACAAATCTCAAAAAAATACTAACAAAATCACCAAATAACAGGTCCATTCGTTAAATAATTTAATAACAATGCCGCACAATGTCTAAAAAAAGACATTCAGTCCAAATGAAGAGGAAACAGGATAAAAAGGTAGCTTTTTATCGTCATAAAGCGCAATACAGTCAGGATAGGGAGGTGCAGGCTACAGACAGGATAGAGAGGTGCGGGCTACAGACAGGATAGGGAGGTGCAGGCTACAGACAGGATAGAGAGGTGCAGGCTACAGACAGGATAGAGAGGTGCAGGCTACAGACAGGATAGAGAGGTGCAGGCTACAGACAGGATAGAGAGGTGCAGGCTACAGACAGGATAGGGAGGTGCGGGCTACAGACAGGATAGGGAGGTGCGGGCTACAGACAGGTAAGGGAGGTGCGGGCTACAGACAGGATAGGGAGGTGCAGGCTACAGACAGGATAGGGAGGTGCAGGCTACAGACAGGATAGGGAGGTGCAGGCTACAGACAGAATAGGGAGGTGCAGGCTACAGACAGGATAGGGAGGTGCAGGCTACAGACAGGATAGGGAGGTGCAGGCTACAGACAGGATAGGGAGGTGCAGGCTACAGACAGGATAGGGAGGTGCAGGCTACAGACAGAATAGGGAGGTGCAGGCTACAGACAGGATAGGGAGGTGCAGGCTACAGACAGGATAGGGAGGTGCAGGCTACAGACAGGATAGGGAGGTGCAGGCTACAGACAGGATAGGGAGGTGCAGGCTACAGACAGGATAGGGAGGTGCAGGCTACAGACAGGATAGGGAGGTGCGGGCTACAGACAGGATAGGGAGGTGCGGGCTACAGACAGGATAGGGAGGTGCGGGCTACAGACAGGATAGAGAGGTGCAGGCTACAGACAGGATAGGGAGGTGCGGGCTACAGACAGGATAGGGAGGTGCAGGCTACAGACAGGATAGGGAGGTGCAGGCTACAGACAGGATAGGGAGGTGCAGGCTACAGACAGGATAAAGAGGTGCGGGCTACAGACAGGATAAAGAGGTGCGGGCTACAGACAGGATAGGGAGGTGCAGGCTACAGACAGGATAGGGAGGTGCAGGCTACAGACAGGATAGGGAGGTGCAGGCTACAGACAGGATAGGGAGGTGCAGGCTACAGACAGGATAGGGATGTGCAGGCTACAGACAGGATAGGGAGGTGCAGGCTACAGACAGGACAGAGAGGTGTAGGCTACAGACAGGATAGGGAGGTGCAGGCTACAGACAGGATAGGGAGGTGCAGGCTACAGACAGGATAGGGAGGTGCAGGCTACAGACAGGATAGGGAGGTGCAGGCTACAGACAGGATAGGGAGGTGCAGGCTACAGACAGGATAGGGAGGTGCAGGCTACAGACAGGATAGGGAGGTGCAGGCTACAGACAGGATAGAGAGGTGCAGGCTACAGACAGGATAGAGAGGTGCAGGCTACAGACAGGATAGAGAGGTGCAGGCTACAGACAGGATAGAGAGGTGCAGGCTACAGACAGGATAGGGATGTGCAGGCTACAGACAGGATAGGGAGGTGCAGGCTACAGACAGGACAGAGAGGTGTAGGCTACAGACAGGATAGAGAGGTGCAGGCTACAGACAGGATAGAGAGGTGCAGGCTACAGACAGGATAGAGAGGTGCAGGCTACAGACAGGATAGAGAGCTGCAGGCTACAGACAGGATAGAGAGGTGCAGGCTACAGACAGGATAGAGAGGTGCAGGCTACAGACAGGATAGAGAGGTGCAGGCTACAGACAGGATAGAGAGGTGCAGGCTACAGACAGGATAGGGAGGTGCAGGCTACAGACAGGATAGGGAGGTGCAGGCTACAGACAGGATAGGGAGGTGCAGGCTACAGACAGGACAGAGAGGTGTAGGCTACAGACAGGATAGGGAGGTGCAGGCTACAGACAGGATAGGGAGGTGCGGGCTACAGACAGGATAGGGAGGTGCGGGCTACAGACAGGATAGGGAGGTGCAGGCTACAGACAGGATAGGGAGGTGCAGGCAGGATACAGGCAACAGCCTTTTTGTGCTACTTTGCCCTTCTTCTGGCCAGATAAGACATAATGGCATAGTGGCATCATTTTAAAGTGGTCCACTAACGATTGCCATAGTAACAACATGAAAAGTGATTAAAATCCACAAAAGTGAAAGGACTTTAAGAACACAAGAGTAAAAAAGGGGTGTAAAGACATTTAGAGTGACAGGTCTCTATACTGCCACTAAAGCGGGTAACCCAATTTGCCTATTTGGGGATAGAGGTCTCCAAGAACCCTGGCGACTTTTTCAACCTGAATATCCTTCTTTTCATTCAGTCAGAAAAAGAAAAAGGGATGAGAGAAGTTATTGGCTGTGGCCCGAATCAGCCTAATTAAACTAATAATTATGCTGAATGGATGGCACTACACTAATTAAGGAAAGTGCCACTGACTGCAGTGCCCCTCATCCCCTTTTGAAATGCTTCATGCTGTCTCCCTCGCCACCCCTCTATTATCTCGATGAGTGGTATGTTCCCTCTAATGTGGCCAATGAGAGAAGGAATGTCTAGTATAGCCCCTTCCTCTTACTTTAATGTTCCCTCAGAGCCAGTCTCATCCTCACCCATTTTAGGTCCCGGAGATGCTCGTCCCACCCTCCCTCCCCTTTCTTTGTTTGTGAGTTTTTAACTTTGGTCATTTTGTTTTAGAAATTAAAGTCACAGCGGCCGTTTAATTAAAGAAAGAAAGCACCGGAATGTTTTGACTATGTAGGCTGACTTGCCTGTTGAAGTGCTACAGGAGATTTGGCCTGTTCTTCAAAAGTTTTCAGTGCCTTCCTTGTTATTGTACTATAAAAAATATATATTAATGAGTAAAGCTGTGACCGACCTTCACCCATCAATTCGTGTGAGTGTCTTTTATTTGTTCTACAGGGTATTGGTGGGGAGGGAAGCATCTGGTGTTTAGCTTGGGGTCTCTGCAGTCGGTACTATACGTCCTCCTACAAATGCCAGGATATGTAAACACCAACATGCTTGATAGGTTCATCTCCTTACTTACCTCTTTTATCTGGTGTCGGATACTGCAGACGCGGGAAAGGGCTGAATGCCAGACCCTAGACTTTATTACTGAGCACTCCAGCTTTCTCATCTCTGTCATTGGTGGGGTGGATTAATTGAGGTCACTAGTGGAAATCCTCTGTCCCTACAACTCAGACATCTCCCATCCACTACATGCACTGCTTCGCTATCCCAACGAGGGCCCCACGAGTCTCAGCCAGATATCCGATCCTCAGACAAGTCCTTATGGTTTGGTCTGGGGCACAGAGGTTGCTCCGGACCCTCCCTATGGCAGCCACACCCCACTTTAGCATGACAAAACCCTAATTGAACTGTCAAATCTGAAATGGGTATCTATGTGGGAATGAGCAGGATTGATCTACTTCGGCCAGATCTTTGTGGTCAAGGACCCTGAAAAATGAGATTAAGATGAAACCCCTGCCAAAGCTATAGACTGCTGTGACACAATCGGTGTGCAGGGAAGCTTATAGGTACAATACAATAAAGTAGGTCATGTTGGAGGGTCTGGGTCAGTATGGTACATTTTGATGTTGACACATAAGCGTCAATTAGCCCCCGAGAAAGCAATCAAAGGGTTATTTTTAAGACTCAAAAAAGAAACTTTTAATCACTGCTTTGTAGACTAAATTCCCATCCACAACCCCATCCAACAAGTCTTTTCCCACCTCTGTCTTTAGAGAGCTCAAAGTGACTGAGGGCTAAAACACATTAAAATGAATTAAGCACAGCAGTTGTTTAAGTAAAATGGTGCAACATGTTAATTGAATGAGTTACCAAGGGGATTTGTTATTCACTGTAATCCTTTGAACAGAAAATAGCCTTTTTTCTTCAGTTCCCAACTTTGTCCTTCTTTAACTGACAAAATAATTAAAATTCTGCGATTGCTCTGCTGGTGTAGATATACATTATCAGAACTGAGATAGCCAGGCCTGTAAGGAATATTTAATCAGGAGTGCTCCATCACCAGAAGTTCCTCCTCACAAATGATCCATTACCATGCAGACATTGCAATTTCACATTTTAATCTCTTAGAAGGAAAATGTAAATAAGTATCGTCTAGCCGAAGAGTGTGTCTCCCATTCATTACTCCAGGGAAAGCCACAAATCCTTAAAGGACAGTGTCTACAAAAAGCCTGTTATACAAAAAGCTAAAGGAAACCAAAAAACTTACCTGTCCCTACTGACACACCTGTAGAAAAGCATGGTCTTATTGTCCTCATCTGCACAACCAGGTAAAACTGCTTTTGGCATATATACCAGGCTTATAAATTCAGGAATTGTTCAGATTCGCATCTTCTATAGCTTGCCATCTGCTTTTTCTGAGTGGGTGGTTCCTCTTTGTCCATATTATGCCAGCACTATAAGAGCTGGAACTCCCTTTTCCACACTTCCCAGCACGCATTGCTCTCACTATTGCCTGCTCCTAAATGAAAGTCCATCTCTCTGTTTATGCCCATTTACAGACTGATAGACAGGAGATCAGAGACAGAAACCTACTACCACATCCTGTAATGTATCTCGCCATCTCTGCTTCTGGTGACTGGCATTTGGAGAGTTTTTTGGTGCGTGGGGGGAGAGGGTTAGACAACATAACGGTTAAAGAAAAACAGTGGCCCAGAAAATGGGGTTAACAAAGAATGTCACAGAGGTATGGTGGCTGATAATACAATGGTAGCAGGGAGAGCTCTCATTCTCCATTTGACTTTTTAATTGTGAGCACATTTTTCAGTTTGCTTTGGCTATGATCACAATATAGGCTCATTCGTCTATCTCTCTGATCAGTATGTCCTAGAAATGTGCTTGGCTCCTTTTATTTCTTTCATTTCTTTTAGGGCTCGTGCACATGATCTCGGACGATTGATGTCTGGGGTTTTCACAGACAGCATTCGTAGTCATGATATTCTATGGGGCTGTGCGATTTTTTTCCTCGTACCGAGTGGTCCAGAGACATGTATGATTTTGATCCAAGTATCGGATGAAAGTCCGCAATGCAAGACTATGGTTCCGTGAAAAAAATCGGACTGTACTTGGATGACATGGACTTTTTTCATGGACTGACAGAATGGAGAAGGTGGAGAAACTTTTTTTTTTTCTCTCCACGTCTGAGAAAAATTTATGCCACTTGGATCAAACGCTGATCAGAATAATTGGACTATTTTTCTCGGATGGAGAGAAAACAGTTCAGTGAACCTACCCTTGACTCTGACTTTTTATATGGTTTATTAAGTGTGGATTTGGGTAAATTGCTGTACCTTTTGTGAGATGCTGACACATTTCTTTTCATTCTACTACTCACTTCATCACCATTAATTAACTTGTCAATGGTATGCTAATGATGATTATGGGGCTATTTTTTTTAGTTTTTTAACCCAAAATTGTTTCTGTATCCGTGTAACCTGGGAACATTACCAGTCAGGTATCAAATTATCAAATAGCAGATTTCAGCTCACCCCAAAGATTTTCAATAGGATGGACTCATTGCTGGTCATTATAAAACAGCTTATTTTTTCTTTTTCAACCATTCCTGTGTACTTTTGGAGGTGTGCTTTGGGTCATTGTCTTGCTGGAGGACCCATAATCTTCAACTCAAACAAAGTTTTCTAACACTGGGTAGGACATTTCGCTCTAAAATCTCTTGATAATTCTCTGATTTCATGATTCCTGTGATACGGTCAAGGCCTCCAGTACCAGACGCAGCAAAGCAACCCCACAGCATTATGGATCCTCCACTATGCGTAACTGTTGGTAAGGTGTTCTTTTCCTTATAAGCTTCATTGCGCCATCTGTAAAACTGTTGCTTTGCATTGCCAAAAAGCTCTATTTTTGTTTCATCTGTCCACAGAACATTTTCCCAGAAGGATTGTGGTTTGTCAAGGTACTCTTAGGCAAAGATCAGTTGTTCCTTTTTATGTCTTTTCTTCAGCAATGGTTTCTTCCTTGGCCTTTGCCCATAAAGCTCTGCTTGGTTTATTGTGCGGCGTATGGTACTTATTGAAACCATGACCCCAGACTGTTCCAGGTTAGCCTTCAGGTCTTTGGATGTTTGACATGGTGTTTTGTCCACCATTCGCACCAACCTTCGAAGATATCTCTTGTCAATTTTCCTCTTTCCCTCACGTCCAGAAAGGTTCTTGACGGTTGCATGCTTGGCAAATGTCTTAATAATATTGCTCACTGTTGAAACTGGTATACCAAGGTCTTTGGAGATGGCCTTATACCCTTTTACCTAATAATAGCAGTTCTGATGTCCTCAGACAGCTCCTTTGTCTTTACCATTGTGACAAAGAAACAGGGCCTAACATGTGGCTTTTTAAAACAGTGAAGTCATCATTCGTTGGCTAATTCATGTCACATGGACACCGACAATTAATCACAGGAGAATCTCTTTTGTGAATTACCACAGGCGAGTCAAAATGTGTTTCCAATACTAAATTAATGTAAAGGGTGCCAATACCAGAGTCACAGCAAGATTTAGATTATTCTGTTTTTCCCTTCCTTTGTTTTTTGTTTTAAATTATTGTTTATCATTAGCTCTTTTGTATTTAACATGAGTGCTCTATACAAAAAAACGGTTTCACTTGACTCATTTTTTTCAGGAGATATTCCACATTATGTAGTTAAACTTCATGGGAGCCAATAACCATAAGCAGGACTGTATATATACACACACACTTCAGGCAAATGATGTCGTGTTTGGAACAAGATAACTTACGCTGGCAACTTACCGATGGGACCAGATTGGCATTATGACTATATGTCTATGAATGTTGTTTTTTTCCATTCCTTAACAATAAAAGCAGAAATTATCTACACTCAACTTACATTCTTTGGACATTCCCACTTCAAAGCACCTCTGTAGTCTGCAGTACTGGCAGCGATTCCGTGTCACTTTATTGATAACACAGTTCTTTTCCCTGTGACATGTGTAAACCATATTCTTCTGGATACTCCGCCTGAAGAAGCCCTGTAGTGAGGAAGGCAGACAAGAATAAATGTTTTGTTGGTCACATCACAGATTGTCCTATTAAGGTAATGAAATGCCATTAAATGGAAAAAGTTGGATAATGTGACTCTTCAGTATACCATATGAAATATTAAAGGCTGTGTATCATTTTCCTTGCTGTTTGGAGTAGGACACTTCTTCTGTGTCAAAGTATATAGAACAGTTTATGATGGGGAGTTACGAAACTGATACTGGAGTACTTGCTGTCTGTAGGAGACTATATGATAGCTCTTGACAACCAGACGAACAAAGGTTCATCAAGAGTTTAACTAGTTATTTACTAGGACTATATTTAGAAGCCCATATTAAGTTATCCTATTACCTGTGATATGGTGATATGCTATAAAAAGACTAAATACTTAATTAACCTTAAGAATATTCCACTTCAAATACCAAGTCTGGATGAATAACATTTCTTTCATGTCTCATTCATACTGATGGCAATGGCTATAGTGATGTACTAGCACACTTCTAGTTTTGCTAATTAACCACATATTTCCTTCTCCCCCCCCCCCCCAGCATCGAAGTGTTCATGTACATGTGTGTGCACTAAGATGACCATAAAACTTTGTTATCTCAAAACTTTTAGCCCCAATGGGAATAGCAGCTCTGGAACATAAACTACACAAAGAGGAGAAAAAACTGCCCACTTATGAAGTGGCGATAAGTCTCCATTAAAAGGGTATATTCATCATACACATATCTCCAGAATGGGGTCTCCAGATTCTGGTGCCACGACGGCTGTGAATGAAAAGGTGTCCATGAATGCTTATACTGGAGCTGTGAATACAGCCAAGCACTCTCATTGATGTCTGTGAATACAGCCGAGCACTCCCATTGATGTGAGCAGAGAAAGCCGCACAGACACAAGACATGATGGGGGGCTCTAGACCCCTATTTTGGATGTACGTGCTAGATCCAGAGCTGAATATGCCAAAGGTGAGGATAAAAAGTTTCTTACCCCACAGGCTTTCTCTATGTAAAAATAAAACAAATGCCTAATTACCCCCTGACACTCCAGAACTGCAGGTCTACCACTGGTCTTTGTTGACATGGCTAGTGCAGGGACATCACGACTATAGAAAATAACCACTGCAGCCAATCACTGGGCTCAGCAATCTCGTGCCATCCACATTGACATGACCACTGAACCCAGTGTTTGGCTGCAGGGGAAACATGCCATAATGGTGATGGGCACGAGGTCAGGACGCAGCTCTGTAGAATCAGGGTGCAATTAAGGCTCATTTATGTTTATCAAACTGGAAATGTAACTGGGCAAAGTATAACTGCCAGGTTGCTCACCACAGCCCCAATAATGTGCTTATTTTCAGCAGATATCACTAATGTCAACTAACGAGTGGGAGGAGGGTCAAAATGTCTGAAGCTAATCCGACCCTCTAGTAGTACTATTACTATAATGCTACAGTACTTTTAAATTTGGCTAAATTCACACTAGTGCTGTAGCTTCTATTTATAATGGAAATCACAATGCTCTGTTGAATCCATCCTCATATCATATGACAGATACCACTGGCGCCATGAGGAAGGCTATTAACTTATAATATTGTGTACAAATTTGGTCTACCGTGTAAAAGTGGGACATAGCTGAACTTTGGTGGGTGCAGAGAAAAGGGACCAAGGTTATTAAGTGAACGGGTGGTCTGCAATACCAAGACAGGTTATCAAACTTGGGGTTACTCAAATTGGAAAAAAGGAAAACCTAGTGGTGATCTTATCACAATATACACATATATGAGGGGACAGTACAGAGACTTTTCTAATGATATTTTTACATCTAGACCAGCAATAGTGACAAGGGGTATCCTCTACGTCTAAAGTAAAGAAGGTTCAATAACAATCACAGGCGTAGATTCTTTACTGTAAGAGCAGTGAGACTATGGAACTCTCTGCCACATGATGTTCACTACTAAAGTACAAGGAGGGTCTGGATGCCTTTATGGAAGAATATAGTATCATAGGTTATGGCACTAGATTCTGTGAATTTTTCCCCTAATATGGGGCAATTAGCATCTGCCTCATAGGGTTTTTGCCTTTCTCTGGATGAACATGTTAGGCTACAGGTTGAACTCGATAGACTTATTCAACCTAAAAAACTATGAAACCTATAATGGAGTCGGTTTGGGTTCCATCATGTTTTCTTTCATTTTGACAAAAAGAATAGGATTGCATTTGATTACATCTAATATCTATGAATGGACCCTCTCTTGCAGCAGTGTGAACAGAGCCATAGGTATCTATGTACATTTAGTGTTCGGCAGTGACTCTCCCTTAGTATGCAGTATAATTATATACTGCCCATAGGAAGAACATGATTACTTTGTTCCAACTTTCATAATGTTCGCTTGGTCAGGTTAACTTGGTGAAACTAAAAAAAAAAAAGCACTCATGTAAAATGGATATGCTGCAACATAAAACTAATGACAATATACTTGTTAGATGCACTTTTTTCATTTGGCACTAGTAGTTAATAACTGGATAATGCTAAAGAGCAAAGGTTAGAGTGCGAGATGATTACATTGACCTACTATTGACTGTCCTCTAAAGACCGAGCTTGATGGGGCTTTCAGTTCTGTTTCGTTCACAATCCATATTCCACTTATATCTTATCCTGTGATCGGATCAGTAAGGTCATTCATTCATTTGTTCTGCAAACCTTAACAAGCACAGGTAGAACACTGGCGTTCTTATCAGCTTACGTAGTTAACCACTTTACACAGCTCAGCTTGGCCTCATATTCACAGGGCTTAAACTGAGCCAGCAAAAGTCCGCTACTGATGAAACTATCACAGCTTCTCTGATTTCCATAAACCTGCCTTCCACAGAATCATGTAGAGAAACCATCCAGTCCACATCCCATTTCAGCACGTTGTAAAGATTCACAGCATAGTATAACAATGAGCAAGTGCGGAGCACTTGAAGAACTTCACTTTAACTCAGTATTAAATATTACACTCTCTATGTCAGTGACCACAGGACTCCACTACAGAAGGTCATGTTCCACACAACGCGGCATGTGGCACTAGTGTGGCACCCTGCTGTTCATAGGTTCCACAGGACCCAAAAGGGTGCATGGACAGACCTTCTCCACTTGAGGCCCTCACTACATGCAGACACCTCCACCCTTCCACCTCATACCACCAGAGGGAGCCCTGTTAGGGAGATATATATGGAGGGTGGAGCCTGGAAGTTCAGTTTAGTGAGAGTTCAGTCAGAGAGTGTGCTGCCACTGAGAGCAGTGAAGACGCAGCACGTCTGCTGCTGTATTGAGTGCCCCGAGTGTGGCCGGAGGCAAAGAGGAGAGGAGAGAGGAATTGAGGGGGCAGAGGAGCATCATAGGCTCACCCCAAGACACAAACCGGACACCGGGTCTGTGCTTACAGGGTCCTCTATACCCAGTAGGGACTACCGGAATACCAGGAGGACTACAAGTCCCTGGTCGACCTGAAGCTAAACCCTTGACAGGACTAGGAACCACGAAGGCCCCGGCTTCCAGGGATAGTGGTTGACAGAGAAAGGTCCTACTACCAAGCGACAGGTGAAGGAACAGCACGACACAGAAGCTAGGCTCAGTTGCAGGCTGGCCAGGAGCTTAGAGAGAGGGAGACAAGGACCAGGAGGCCTTATACCCGCTCACTGGGGAGAAGTCCTGAAGTGCACCCTTCCTACCGAGTACCCTGGACAGTACCTGACATCCGCACCAGTAAAGGTACTGAAGTGAATCCCCTGTCTCTGTCAGTTACTCCTGCTGCGCCATCTCTCCTGCACTACAAGCCCCAGCATCACCACCATCTGCACCTACACTGCCCCGGGGGTCTGCTCCGCCTGTGGGGAGCAGAAACATCCCAGCTGCCATCCCATCACCCCCGGAGGTCTGCAGCAACGCCGGTAACCATTACCGGAAACCACAGGTGGCGTCACGAAACAAACTGTACACTAAAAACCCCCTTTTTCAAGAGAGAGCCGGGCCCGGGAGCCGACTGCCGTGACTTCCTAAACAAGGTAAAAGGCCCGGGTACCGAGTCCCCTATATCCCCCCTGGATGACACACTAGCATAAGCTAACTCTACTATAATAATAAAAAAGAGAAGCTACCTCCTACCACAGCATGACCCACTAAATCTTATTCAAGTTGCATCAACCGCTTGTACAAGGAATCCATGGTCACTCCGATAGCATGGCGACATATAGGCTTCTTTTTTCTCTAAAATTTCTTCCTGACCTCCCACAACTGTGTACTTATATAATAAATGCTGCCAATGCATTGCAATATGACACAAATGCAGTCCCTGACCAGGTTGGGGTCAACACTGTTCAAGTTGGAAATTTATAATCAACATTGCCATCTTTTTAAGTACCATATATAACTTCAATATCAACTTCTATTAATTCCTCAGCACACAAATCAACTTGAACAATAAAGCTATGTTCACACATCAAGTTTTTTTCTGCAGCAAAACCTGATCTCTTGCCAGGAGGTTGTTCAGGATGTTTGTTGCTTTTTACTTGCTTTTTTTTGGTGCGTTTTTTCAGCGTTTTTTTCACTGTACTTTTGTCTCTGTTATGCATGTGCATAAAGTTCAGTGAAAAAAAATTCTCATTCTGGTTTAGGCACAAAAAAACGCTGAAAACTTGACACCTGCGTTTTTTCAGTGTTTTTTTCAACACCCATTACTTCCAATCGATGAAAAAATGCTGAAAGAAGTGACATGCTTGATCTGACAAAAAAAATCCTGAACCAAAAAAAAACATGATGTGTGCATGAGATTTCTGGAATCTCAGACTTTGCTGCTACTGCAAAAAGCAGCTAAAATTTTGCATAAAAAAACGCATCAAAAAACGTTGAAAAAACCATGATGTGTGAACATAGCCTAAGTCTCTTATTTACACTTTGGTCGCTGACCACCTGGTGATACTTGCACCATGATGCTTGCAGAGGGAGGCTTCTCTACACTCTCGGGTTTGGTTATATTGTAGCCCTTTACTTCCACCAATCCCAGCACCTCCTCAGCTGCAGTCTTCGTTTTTGACCTCAGACCAAGCTGCGGGGTGACCTATCTGCAGTAAACTGATATAATAGGGGCTACTATGAACCTGCAATCACAATACACAATAGCTCCCATGGACAACAACTTTTCTTAAACTCACCACCCTCCCTCTTTCTACCTGAGTGACCCCTCTGAGGGTCTCCAAACTTCCAAACGCTCAGTCACAGTTCAGCCTCGGACCTCTTAAAGCCTCAGTCACTCTTTGCCTATGATGCAGCCCATCACCGTGCTCTTGTGTGACTGAATCTTGCGTGCTCCTTTGCTCTCTCTAAACTCTACAACTTCTGCACCTGCATATAAGGTGTCAAAACTCATACATACAGTGGGGAAAAAAAGTATTTAGTCAGCCACCAATTATGTAAGTTCTCCCACTTAAAAAGATGAGAGAGGCCTGTAATTGACATCATAGGTAGACCTCAACTATCAGAGACAAAGTGAGAAAACAAATCCTGAAAATCACATTGTCTGATTTGGAAAGAATTTTTTTTTCTAATCTTGGTGGAAAATAAGTATTTGGTCAATTACAAAAGTTCATCTCAATACTTTGTTATGTATCCTTTGCTGGCAATGACAGAGGTCAAACGTTTTCTGTAAGTCTCCACAAGGTTGGCACACACTGTTGCTGGTATGTTGGCCCATTCCTCCATGCAGATCTCCTCTAAGCAGTGATGTCTTGGGGCTGTCGCTGGGCAACACGGACTTTCAACTTCCTCCAAAGGTTTTCTATAGGGTTTAGATCTGGAGACAGGCCACTCGAGGACCTTGAATTGCTTCTTACAAAGCCACTCCTTCATTTCCCTGGCGGTGTGCTTGGGATCATTGTCATGCTGAAAGACCCATCCCCACTTACGGACACTTGGGTGCAACACTTATGGTGTCACAAATCCCTCTAATAATTAAGCACAAGGTGCCAGAACAATGGCGGTATCTAAACAGTACTTCCTCTTCTTGCAGGTCGGCATCCAGAAAACACATTCCTAGTGTCATCAACTTTCACACGAAAAGGTAAAGCGGTGCTGAGACAACAGTTTACCAGCTCTTAAATGGGTTGTCCAACACTAGATTAGCCCTTCCCAATAGTTACAGTCTCCAGCATAAAATAACACATAAAAGTGCGCACTTACCTCGTGGACCCGTGGTGCTCGTATAATCTCCCTATTATCACTCTCGGTTACTAATTGACTGTAGGGGTCACGTGAGGTAACATTATCATAGATCGCAGAAGCAGCACTGGTCCAAGAGGTGAAGGTGTAGACAGTAGCTAAATCCTAGACCCTGACTGGCATTACTTGGCCTGTGAACTGTGGTTTGCAGCCTACATAAATGACATATACTCTGCATTAGGTCACTCACACATATGGGTACAGGTTCTCCAGAAGAAAAATGTATATTAATCAGACCCAAAACTAATGTCCTAGTGGCCATCAACTAACAAAGTTCACGAAAAAAAAAGTCTTAAATTCTGCAGCCCACTGCTCTAATGCAGGCTATTCTGTTGCGCCATGCTCTCCATCTTCTTAGGCACATTTCCCAAGGGCTGAACTACAGGGTACTGCAGGCACTCTATCTACTGATACCATGTGTCCTAAGTCTACGGTAGAAGGCTGTGTGCCCACGTAGCGTTTTTCAAGCGTTTATGCTGCGGAATTTCCGCAGCGGAAACGCTTGTAAAACGCTAGGTAATCCGCACTCCATGGTCCCCAAGGGGATTCCGCATGTTCTATGCACATGCTGCGGATTTTTCCGCAGCGTTTATGCTGCGTACAAAAATCCGCAGCATGTCATTAAGGCTATGTGCCCACGATGCAGAAATGAAGCAGAAAATTTCTGCAGCATTTCTGCATCTCCCTGGCAGAAAAAAACGCATGCAGATTGTGCATGCGTTTTTCCTGCAGAATACATGCGGATCCACATGCGGGTTCACATGCGTTTCCGCATGCAGATTGACAAGCACTTTCCAGGCGATAGCATCACTTGGAAAGTGCTTGACAACTAGGTCACACTGTATAAATCCATGCAAACAGCAAACAGCATGGATTTATACAGTGTGAACCGTAAAAATTAAAACAAATAAAGCTATACTCACCCCCGATACCCCGGTGTGTGCAGCAGCGCTCGTTCCTGTCTGGTTCCCGGCTGCCGGCATATCGCGAGACACAGCGGTGAAGGGCCTGCGGTCACATGACTGTGACGTCACCGAAGGTCCTTCAGCGCTGCTGGCATTCGGAGAGAAGACGCCGGACCGGTGAGTATAAACTTTATTTGTTATTTTATTCTTTTTTTACAGGTACAATGGTACCCAGGTCTGGATGAGAGTCTCCTCTCCTCCAGAACTGGGTACCATCCGCACATAGAGACGCATAGAAGCCGCTTGTAAAAATGTACAGTCGCGGTTTCTGTGCGTCTCAATGCAAGTCAATGGCGGGAGTTCCGCTGCACTTCCGCAAAATTAAATGACATGCTGCGGATTTTTGTACGCAGCATAAACGCTGCGGAAAAATCCGCAGCATGTGCATAGAACATGCGGAATCCCCTTGGGGACCATGGGGTGCGGATTACCTAGCGTTTTACAAGCGTTTCCGCTGCGGAAATTCCGCAGCATAAACGCTTGAAAAACGTTACGTGGGCACAGAGCCTTAATTTTGCGGAAGTGCAGCGGAACTCCCGCCATTGACTTGCATTGAGACGCACAGAAACCGCGACTGTACATTTTTACAAGCGGCTTCTATGCGTCTGACGCACCCCTAGGCCTGTGTCGCACAGCGTTGCGCATGCAGGAGCTTACCCGGAGCCGGATCTGTTGAGGGTTGTAGTCTCGTGGCGGTGACCCGGTCCGTGCCCAGGGAGTCAGACTAAGTGGCGTTGTATTAGCGGTAGATGTTGGACGACTACGCCACCCGTTGAATGCAGCGAAGGAGCTGCCGCTGCAGGGCAGACCGCTGAGGCCGGTGGTAGGATTGTGCAGCGTGATAGTATCACCCCCAACGGGAGGGGTATCGCCTCAAGGCAGCCGATGTGGATGATGGGGGTAGCAGGAATCACTCAGAGACGATGCGGTGTAGTTCAGGGTCTTTACTGGTGATAAAGATAGACCCTCCCGGAGTACTGGCTAGCGATTGGGGCCTGGTCAGTCCTTGAGCAGATGGGATCTCCCCTGGCCAGGCGGAGTTGTAGGCCTCCCAAACTGACTGTACTCTTCTGGCTACCTTGCTAGAGGCGGGTATAAGTAGCCCACGTCCCTGAGTGTACCGTGTGGTGCTCACCCGTATGGCCGGTGACTTGGGGCCTTCTAGTGGCGTCCGCTCCACGACGGCGGTGCTGGTCCCACGCGTGTGACCGTGCCTTCGGGTTTCTTGGCCAGAGGACCTGAAATCCCCTGCCGGGCGGTTTCTGCTGCTGGGTAAAGATTAGTCCCCACAGCCTCGGACTCCGGGTCCGGTGATAGCTTCTCAGTCAGGGCGAGCTCTGCAGCTGCCAGCCCCTGACTCCTTATAGCACTGCTCCCACAGAGCTCCTGATGTTCTTTTCCTAGATCTGTCTCTACTTCTTCTCTACTCACTAACCCTGCCTCAGCCCTAGGTTTATATAGGGGAAGTTCTTCCCCTCCCAGGACTGGGCAGGAGGTGTGGCATGCATAGGATCCCTGACCAAGAGACCTCCCACCTGCTCTCAGACGTAATATCTCTATCACTGTGGCAACCAGACCCCTGGGGTGTCACATTCCCCCCTAGTGAAATTTAGTACTCCGGGACTAAACATATTTTTAGAAAAACATAACAAGGTATAAACAATAATAATACAATAAGAAAAACACATAAAGATGGTTACGGCGTGTCCGCAACCGGGTGCAGTTTTGAAGAAAACAAAGGTGTCCATTTCACCAAAACAGGGAGACGTAACCAGGTAGGGGTCTGTCCTGCCCCGAGTCCTTATCAGTCTTTTAGTCCATCCTGGGTTACGCTCCAACTAATTGTACAAGGATTCCCGGTAAATCCACCAAGGACTCCTAAAAATAACTAGAAACACATAATTATTTACAAGTAACAGACAGGTGACCACAAATAAAACAATTTAAACACTTCAAATCCTCCAAAGTGCGGGTAACTGGCCTCTAGTGGCCCTAGTGGACCTACGGAGCTGACTGTCTGGCCCTGAACTACAGGGTGTAGGAGCTGTCAAGGGTAAACTGGGCAGCTGTCTACGGGCTCTTTGGCTCACTAGGGGTACGGCAGGCTCACTATGAGCAGAGGGTTGATCCTCCTGTTCTGCTTGTGTGGAGTCTGCTGCCTCCTGGACCGGCTGCTCTTCCAGCTCTACCTGTTGCTCCGTAGGCACTTGGGATGCTGGTTGGAGGAACGTGAGGACGGGTACCACAACTGCACCATTGACTTGAGTCCAGGACCGAGGGAAGTCTCCGAGCACAGTACTAACCATATCTTCCCTTTCCTCTACGGGTCGAGGGTCTTCTTGCTCTCCTTCTGGGTTCCGTAGCTGTTCGGGACACTTCTTCAGGTGATCCCGGGATACAATGGCTGTGGTTTCCCCTCCGTCTTTACTGATGGTACAGACCTTTGGGTTGTCGTGGCTTGAGGGCAGTACGGTGTACGGGTCCTTCTCCCACTGGTCGTCCAACTTGTGGAGCCGTCTCTTCCTCTTCAAGACCTGCTCTCCGGGTACCAGGGGAACAGCGGGAGCATACTGGTTGTAAGTTTTCTCTTGTCTTTCCCTAGCGAGACAGAGACTTCGCTCCACGCTCTCCTGTACTTTCCGGTACTGCTGCTGCCTCTCTGTGTCCCAGTCTGCTTCCGGTGAAGTGTCCTCAGGTGTCAGGACTCCCATCTCCAGGTCAACAGGTAGCTTACCAGGCCTTGCCCTCATTAGGTAAGCCGGGGTACAGTTGGTGGAACCTACAGGGATGTAGTTGTACAGGTCCACCAGGTCGGGCAGCTTCTCAGGCCACAGACTGCGTTCTTCCAGGGGCAACGTTTTCAGAAGATCCATTACCACCTGGTTCAATTTCTCACAGAGTCCATTAGTTTGCGGATGATAGGGTGTCGTCCTTATCTTCCGGCAGCCATACAGATTGCAGAATTCCTGGAAGACCTCCGCTTCAAAGGCAGGTCCCTGGTCCGTCAGCACTTGGTCCGGGTACCCGTGTGGACGGCAGAAGTGCTGCTGGAAGGCTCTAGCTGCTGTTTGAGCTGTTAAGTCCTTAACGGGGACGACAACCAAGAACCGGGAGTAATGATCCACAATGGTTAACGCGTAGACGTAGCCACTTCTGCTTAGGGTCAGTTTTACATGATCCAAGGCTACCAGTTCCAACGGCTGCTTGGTGACGATGGACTGAAGGGGGGTCTTCTGGCTGGCACGGTCCTTCCTTCTTAGGTTGCACGGGCCACAGTCTCTGCACCACCTCTCGATGGTTCCCCTCATGCCTACCCAGTGGAACCGCCCGCGCAGCAGGAACTCCAGCTTCTTCCATCCGAAGTGTTCAGCCCCGTCGTGGTATGCCTCCATCACCATGGCTGCGTCTCTTCGTGGCACCACTACTTGCCAGATTAGTTCATGCGTCCGGGAGTTAACCATTCTGCGGCACAACTTCCCCTTGTAAAGGAACAGTCGACTCTTCTCAGCCCACAGTTGTTTGGCTTCCTCCGGAGCGTCTGGGTCAAGGCGAGCCTCTGGCCGAGTCAGCATCTCCTTCACCAGTCGGACGGCAGGGTCACTGTCTTGCGTTTCCTCCCAGTTGTAGTGAGGCAAGGGGTTAAACGTAGCGGCTTGCTTACTCCTTACCCGATGGGAATACTGGATAGTCCCATGACGGTGGAACGCGGGGAGTTCGACTTCTTCCAGTCCCTCTGGATCTTCTCCTACGTCCGGTAGGTTTGGCATCCTGGACAGGGCGTCCGCGTTGGTATTGGAGTGTCCTGCCCGGTATTTGATTGTGAACTCGTAGTTGGACAGACGGGCCATCCATCTCTGCTCTAGGGCACCGAGTCTTGCCGTGTCCAGGTGTGTCAACGGGTTGTTATCCGTGTACACGGTGAACCGGGAAGAAGCGAGGTAGTGCTTAAAGCGTTCGGTGACTGCCCACACCACTGCCAGGAACTCTAGCTTAAATGAGCTGTAATTCTCAGGGTTTCTTTCGGTGGGTCGCAGTTTTCGACTGGCGTAAGCGATTACTCGTTCTTTCCCCTGCTGGATCTGGGACAGTACGGCTCCTAGCCCGATGTTACTTGCGTCGGTGTAGAGGATAAAGGGCTGGCTGTAATCAGGGTACGCCAGGATTTCATCCCCCGTGAGGGCCATCTTCAGCTGGCGGAAGGACTCTTCTTCTAACTTCTCCCATTTGAAGGGCGGCTTCTGGTTCTTGGCCTTCCGGGACTGGCCTATCAGGAGGTCCTGCATAGGAGCTGCCTTTTTGGTGAAACCGGGGATGAATCTGCGGTAATAGCCTACCAACCCGAGGAACTGCCGCACTTCCTTTACACTGGAGGGACTTGGCCATTCCTTAATTGCGGTGATCTTATCAGGGTCGGGAGCCACTCGTCAACGCTCACCACGTGTCCCAGGTACTGCACCTTTGGTTTTAGGAGGTGACACTTGGAGGGTTTTACCTTTAGGCCGTAGTTTGCCAGAGCTTCGAACACTTCCGCCAGGTGTTTCAGGTGGTCCTCATAAGTCTTGGAATATACGATGACATCGTCCAGGTACAACAGGACCGTCTCGAAGTTTCTGTGGCCCAGACAGCACTCCATTAATCGTTGAAAGGTTCCCGGTGCGTTACAGAGTCCGAACGGCATGCAGGTAAACTCGCTAAGTCCCATCGGGGTGGTGAATGCGGTCTTCTCCCGGTCCGCCTCTGCTACAGGAACCTGCCAGTACCCGCTAGTGAGATCCAAGGTAGAGAAGAAGTTAGCAGATCTTAAAGCAGCCAAAGACTCCTCTATCCTTGGTAAGGGGTACGCATCCTTGTGTGTGATACGGTTGATTTTCCGGTAATCTACACACATCCTCATGGTGTTGTCTTTCTTTCTGACTAAGACTAGTGGAGCTGCCCAGGGGCTACAGCTATCCCTGATCACCCCAGCCTCCTTCATGTCCCTAAGCATCCCCTTGGCGTGTTGGTAGTGTGCAGGGGGTACGGGTCGATACCTCTCTTTTATGGGAAGATGGTCTCCCGTAGGGATGTGGTGTTCTACCCCCTTGACTCGCCCGAAGTCTAACGGGTGTTTACTAAACACTCTCTCGTACTCTTGAACCACCCGATAGACTCCCTGTCTCTGGTGTGAGGGAGTGGAATCAGTACCCAAATGTAGTTGCTGACACCAGTCCTCCATTGTTTCCTTAGAGCCGTTACCTTCCTCCGGGGAAGATGGAGGCAAGGGTTCTACAGACTGTATGGAATTTTGATTGATGGTATACAATTTGGCTAGCGTGGCATACCGGGGCAGGTACACTTCCCTCTTCCCGATATTTATTATGCGAACGGGCACCCTCCCATGGCGTACATTGACCACCCCCCGTGCTGTCAAAATGGTGGGCCTACTGTCTGAGTAAACTGGTTCTACCATTGCCTGGTAATCTCTACCTCTCAGACCAATAGCTGCCCGGCACCAAATCATTTCACTTTTTGGGGGCATGGCAATAGGGAAAGGGTCACACATTCTTACGCTACCAATCTCACCACCGGAGAGTTCTATCTGTTGCCGTCGCATCAGTGCCCGGATCTCTTTCTGGAGCACTCGCTGCTGGCCGGAGCTGGCGTTCTTGGCAACCTGCTGTAAAAGGAAAATCACCTCTGCAAGACAATTTTCAATTACATTAGTTCCTAGAGTTATCTTTGGGTGACTCTCGTGCTTGTCAATGTCTACAATGATCAGTCCCTGTGCCGCCAATTCGACTCTACCGATTTTAATGGTCACCTCTTTAAATCCAATCTGTGGCACGGGCTGACCATTGCTGGCGATGATACTCAAGTCGTCGTCAGGGTAGCGGGTGATATCCGAGTCATTCCAGTACTGCTTGAAGAGCACGTACGGGATAGTGGTCACCTGTGAACCGGTGTCCAGTAGGGCACTCATGGGGATGCCATCCAGTACCACAGGCAAGACTGGACGTCCTCCCACATATTTGTCGCGCCAGTTCGATGGGCCTGATGATCATTTTCCTGGGGTTTGGCCCTCTACCCCAGGTTGTGCCAGTTTAAAGGACAGTACCTTGCCATATGTCCGGGTTGATTGCAGCGGCGGCAGATGGGTTGTCCGTCCTCGTTGTATCGGTCGCTGGGTCTTCCTCTGGCCGGTGGGGTCTCCTTGGTCGACTCCACGGGATGTCCTCCGGTCCGGATGCCAGCTGGATCTTCCCTGGAGTGGAAACCTGTAAAGACTGCACAGTTCGGGTTAGCGCGGCAACGCTTTTAGCTAGCTCTTGGACCTGATGGTGCAGGTCTGGAGCCGGGTCATTGTTCAAAGCCTGCGCATCAGCTCCCACAGGCCCTGCCGACAAGGGTGCCGCCTCCTGGTGGTAAGTGGTAGTGGGGCGTCTGTGGGTCACAACGCCACCTGGTGCCGGTTCTCGGAGCACCCGGATGGCTCTATCCTTGAACTGTGCAAATCCCAGATGAGGGTCCTGTAAGGCCATTGCCCGCAACTGGGTTCGGTGGGCATTGCAATATAAACCCTCTATAAATTGTTCAGTCAACAGCCTGTCCTCGTCTCCCACGCCGTCAGGGTCGGTCTGCTTAATGGCTCTCAGGGCCTCTTGTAGGTTCAGGGCATAGTCCCTTATACTCTCGTGTGCTCGCTGCTTGCACCCGTAGAATCTAAGCTTGATCTCGGCTGAGGTGCGGGTATCAAAGGTGTCCCTCAGCCGGGTTAGTATCCCTGCAACAGTCCTTCCCCCAGGTGGCCAGGACTTTACCTCCCTTTGGGCTGCCCCAGTTAATTGGGCCACCAGGATGCTCACTTTTTGCTCTTCTGTGAGGGGATACACCTGGAAGAGGCTATCCAGCTTTTCTCTAAAGTCATGCAGGGTATGTGACTCCCCTGAGTACTGGGGTAGCCAGGCCGCTCCCGGGATATAGGGCATGGTGAAAGGCATGACTGCAGCAGCGGTGGCGCTGGCGGGGGTTGAGGCAGTGAAGATCTCCTCCGTATCCGACATCTTCCTCCCCCCTAGTGGACCGTGGCCTACCTTGCGATGATCCTCTTCCGTAGGCCGCGGCTCCGCAGTGGATCGTCAGGGTTGAGGACCTTCCGTCGCGCTCCTGTGACGTCGGCGTCTGCTGGGCTCCTTCCAGGACCTTACGCAACGTCCGGACGTGAGGCGGGGCTTCAGTTCTCGCGCGCTTTCGGAGTCCACGCCCCTCTTCTTCCCGCGCGGCGTCTTCAAGATGGCGTCCAACAGCGGGAAAACTCCACGGATGGCGGGAAGAAGGCAGAAGATGGCGCCGGATGGCGGGAAAACTTCGTGGATGGCGGGAAGAAGGTAGAAGATGGCGCCGGATGGCGGGAAACCTCCACGGATGGCGGGAATCTTCACCACTGGTAAGTTTGAACAGTCTTTTTCAGGCACGCAGTACCCGGTGGTTGCGGGCACGAGATCCTGCCGACTACGCCAAAAGTTGACGCACCCCTGGGCCTGTGTCGCACAGCGTTGCGCATGCAGGAGCTTACCCGGAGCCGGATCTGTTGAGGGTTGTAGTCTCGTGGCGGTGACCCGGTCCGTGCCCAGGGAGTCAGACTAAGTGGCGTTGTATTAGCGGTAGATGTTGGACGACTACGCCACCCGTTGAATGCAGCGAAGGAGCTGCCGCTGCAGGGCAGACCGCTGAGGCCGGTGGTAGGATTGTGCAGCGTGATAGTATCACCCCCAACGGGAGGGGTATCGCCTCAAGGCAGCCGACGTGGATGATGGGGGTAGCAGGAATCACTCAGAGACGATGCGGTGTAGTTCAGGGTCTTTACTGGTGATAAAGATAGACCCTCCCGGAGTACTGGCTAGCGATTGGGGCCTGGTCAGTCCTTGAGCAGATGGGATCTCCCCTGGCCAGGCAGAGTTGTAGGCCTCCCAAACTGACTGTACTCTTCTGGCTACCTTGCTAGAGGCGGGTATAAGTAGCCCACGTCCCTGAGTGTACCGTGTGGTGCTCACCCGTATGGCCGGTGACTCGGGGCCTTCTAGTGGCGTCCGCTCCACGACGGCGGTGCTGGTCCCACGCGTGTGACCGTGCCTTCGGGTTTCTTGGCCAGAGGACCTGAAATCCCCTGCCGGGCGGTTTCTGCTGCTGGGTAAAGATTAGTCCCCACAGCCTCGGACTCCGGGTCCGGTGATAGCTTCTCAGTCAGGGCGAGCTCTGCAGCTGCCAGCCCCTGACTCCTTATAGCACTGCTCCCACAGAGCTCCTGATGTTCTTTTCCTAGATCTGCTTCTCTTCTCTGTCTCTACTTCTTCTCTACTCACTAACCCTGCCTCAGCCCTAGGTTTATATAGGGGAAGTTCTTCCCCTCCCAGGACTGGGCAGGAGGTGTGGCATGCATAGGATCCCTGACCAAGAGACCTCCCACCTGCTCTCAGACGTAATATCTCTATCACTGTGGCAACCAGACCCCTGGGGTGTCACACGTCTCTATGTGCGGATGGTACCCAGTTCTGGAGGAGAGGAGACTCTCATCCAGACCTGGGTACCATTGTACCTGTAAAAAAAGAATAAAATAACAAATAAAGTTTATACTCACCGGTCCGGCGTCTTCTCTCCGAATGCCAGCAGCGCTGAAGGACCTTCGGTGACGTCACAGTCATGTGACCGCAGGCCCTTCACCGCTGTGTCTCGCGATATGCCGGCAGCCGGGAACCAGACAGGAACGAGCGCTGCTGCACACACCGGGGCATCGGGGGTGAGTATAGCTTTATTTGTTTTAATTTTTACGGTTCACACTGTATAAATCCATGCCGGTTGCATGGATTTATACAGTGTGACCTAGTTGTCAAGCACTTTCCAAGTGATGCTATCGCCTGGAAAGTGCTTGTCAATCTGCATGCGGAAACGCATGTGAACCCGCATGTGGATCCGCATGTATTCTGCAGGAAAAACGCATGCACAATCTGCATGCGTTTTTTTCTGCCAGGGAGATGCAGAAATGCTGCAGAAATTTTCTGCTTCATTTCTGCATCGTGGGCACATAGCCTTACAGAGCCGGCTAGTCAATGCAGTCAACTAGACCCAACCAGAAAAAGACACTAAACAGAGATACATGAGCAGTTAGTAAGGTTACACAATGTTTCTAGGACTACATTTATTTCCATCTTCATACTAGAGCTATATATGAGACCACAAAATATATTCCCTATATTCCTATGTTAAACACTGCATTAATACAAGAGTCCCAAATATTACTAAACACCAAGAGAGGAATTTTTAATCTTATATTTATCTCACATGCCTTTCAGAGGGTAATTATTTTGTTTTACATTGTAATATAAAAGAAAACTTAAAGTAACCTGTTGCTGATAGTCATACATGACAAGGAATTAAAACGGAATCCAAAATTATAACGAATTCAAAGGAGTAGTTGGGAAATAACCGGGTAAGAGCAGCACTACACTGTGTGCACAATTATAAGCCAATATTTTTTTTGATGATTAATTTTATTATTTAAAAACTACAGCGCAGTCAATCCAAAAGGTTAATTGACCTGAATATTAAGAACGTAAGGCTATGTGCTCACGATGTAGAAATGCTCCAGATTTTTCCTGAGCGTTTCGACATCTCCCTGACAGAAAAACGCATGGGGATTTTATATGTGTTTTTTCTGCCAGGGACAAGCGTATGTCAAGCGTCTCCTTCTCCGGTGCGTCCGGTGTCTTGGGCAGCTCACAGTGGTGTAAAAGGACCTTCCATGACGTCATTTAGTCATGTGAAAGGTCAAGCGACTGCTGACATCAGCGGTTGCGTGACCTGTCACATGACTAAATGACGTCATGGAAGGTCCTTTTACACCATCGCGAGCCGCCAGGGAACCAGGATGCACCGGAGAGAAGACCGAGGGTCATCAGAAGGTGAGTATAATATTTATTTTTTATTTTAAATTCTTTTTTTTTACAGGTACTATGGTACCCGGGTCGGGATGAGAGTCTCCTCTTCTCCAGACCCGGGTACCATCCGCACATTGAATCGCAGAATATCCGCATGTGCACATGTAGTCATGCAGCTATTAATCGATTCAATGCAAGTCAATGGCGGCGAAAACGCCGCGATTACGCAAAATTAATGGAAGTGCTGCGGATTTTTCCGTAATGATAATCCGCAGCGGAAATTTCCGCAGCATGTGCACAGCACATGCGGATTATCATTGAGGAACATGGCAGACCTTCTACCAAGCGTTTTTATGCGTTTCCGCTGCGGAATTGCCGCTGCAGAAATGCTTACAAAACGCATCGTGGGCACACAGCCTAAAGTGAATTTCCTCTTTCTCAGAGAGGTGACTGTTTTACTTCACCATAAATTTGCCATTTAAGAAAATCCCACAAGTTCTCAATAGGGTTTATGTAAGGTAAGGAAGGGGCCTTGTCATTAATCTTTAATCTTCAAGGCCTTTACTAGCAGCCAAGCAGTGCTGTACTTTGATGCATGCGATGGAGCATTGTCCTATATAAAAATCATAGTTTTTTTGAAAGAAGCAGACTTTTTCCTGACCCATTACTTGAAAAAAGTGTCTTCTAAAAACAGTCAGTAGGTTTGGGAGTTCATTTTGAGTCCATCTTCAACCCAAAAACTGGTTAAACTCTCTCATCTTTAATAATTCCAGCCCATAGCAGTGCCCTACCTCCACATTACTGTCGTTTGAGTCGATGTGGAGGTCTCTGCCCTTTACTGATCTAGCCACAGGCCCTACCATCTGGTCCATCAAGAGTCACTCTCATCTCATCAGTCCATAAAACCTTTGAAAAATCTGTCTTTAGATATTTTTTGGCCCAGTATTGACGCTTCCACTTCTGTGTCTTGTTCAGAGTTGGTCGGGTTTCATTCCTCTGAGCACTGAACACCTTGCACTTCTGGGCGCTCCAGAATATGACAGCACTGATGGATAATGGCTTCCTCGTCGCTTCACCTTTGATTCTTCTTTGGCAGTAAAGGTGTGCTTTTTTTTAAACATGCTGTTTTGCGACCCTGTTGAATATTTGCAACAAAACTTTTGATGGTATTTTATCTGCATTCCTTTGTAAGACTTTTAACAATTTTTGACTTTTCAGAGTCCGTAAAATCTCCTTCTTGCCTTAGTTTGCCCGAATTGTGCACACCATGATAAAGGGTGATGTATCCTCACCCTCCTCATTATTACACAAATACACATCACCTGATTTGCTTTATCCAATAAGCATTCAAGTTTCTACAGCTTGGAATTGTCAAAGTGTGGGTATAATGCACACAATGATATCACAGTACAGCGAAACCAAAATAGAGGGGTCATGCACACAGCAGAGGTGTAAGATTTTGACTCCCGAACAATCATAATGGTTTTCCATTTATATTTTCACAAAGCAGAGTTTAGAAGTAACACCCAAGAGTCTATTAATGAGGGAGTCAATTTAAAAGCATTTTCCAAGATTAAAAAAATGTTTCCCCTACACAGTGAATGGAGCTGTGCTGTTGCTGCTCCTTTTACTGTTTACATCTAGGGTCCTTTGGAACTAAAAACAGCCAATCAGTAGGGTGCCGCCCTCCCTCCGCCTTTTACAATCTGATATTGTACACCAAAGACAAACTGGCAATGGGTTATGGTCATACTTTCCATAAATCACAAGCAAAAAGTTAATATAGGAATATTTGAAGTATAGTATATTTTATCAGAGAATTCTGCTTCTTCTTTAACTTACTTTCTCATCCCTTCTGCCCCTTGAACTCTCAATTCATTCTGTAAAACTTCTCAAGTAAACTTTGGTCAAAGCAAGAGGGACTGCCAGCTCAGTGAGGTGTCCGGTTACAGAGCCTACTATTCTCCATGACAGGGGTGCCTAACCTGTGGCTGAAGCAAGAAGAACTGCTAGCACAGTGAGGTGTCAGGTTACAGAGCCTACTATACTCTATGATAGGGGTCTCCAACCTGTGGCTGAAGCAAGAAGGACTGCCAGTACAGTGAGGTGTCAGGTTACAGAGCCAACTATACTCTATGATAGGGGTCTCCAACCTGTGGCTGAAGCAAGAAGGACTGCTAGCACAGTGAGGTGTCAGGTTACAGAGCCTACTATACTCTATGATAGGGGTCTCCAACCTGTGGCTGAAGCAAGAAGGACTGCCAGCACAGTGAGGTGTCAGGTTACAGAGCCAACTATACTCTATGATAGGGGTCTCCAACCTGTGGCTGAAGCAAGAAGGGCTGCTAGCACAGTGAGGTGTCAGGTTACAGAGCCTACTATACTCTATGACAGGGTTCCCCAACCTGTGGCTCACAGACCCAAGACGTGTGGATTACGGCTGTCTGCTAGCTCTATGCATTAGCACCAGGTCTAGCAAGCAGGCCTCCAGATAGTGACTTTTGTTAGTAGCATGGCCCAGAAGAGCAGATCTAGATGCACATATACTGGCCGTGGGGGTAATAGGGCAATATTTTAGGAAGGTGATAGAATGATACTGCTAGATACTGCTTTGTTTGAAGCTGGATGCGATAGTGTGGAGGGAGTGCTTGAAACAACAATACCGAATAGGGGAAAGGTGGGAACCCGCAGTTGTAAGGATACTGTCCTATAAGGGAGGAAGGCACAAGGTCTTTAATATGATTTCTGTGTGAAAGCTTAGGCTGTCATTATACCGGTAATGGGGGGCTCTATGTGTCACTATGGAGGGGGACGATGGATATGGCTCCAGATCCTCTCTCAGAGATGAATGTGGCTCTTAAGATAACAACGGTTGGGGACAATTGTTCTATGGAAATCGAAGACGGAGGAGTGTAAAGTAAAGTGAAAACGTTATCAGAGGGAGTCAAGACAGGCAGGTTTTGCTGAGTTAGCGAGTAACTTAGCTTAACCCAGTGCTGCATTCACAGGCACAATGCTCAGTGCTGCTGCATAAGCTTCTACATGCTGCTACTACTGAACATGTGCTAAGCAGAGAAAGAGACTCAGAAATCCATCTGTTTCAATGCATTGTGTATAGAAGACCTATCAGGCAATCTCCAACTAGTTCCAGAGATAGAGCCTGTAGAGGGGAAAACTGGTGAAAAGTGCAGGATACCAATCATATAATGGCCAGCACTGTACATACACATGGCATCCTATTCTAATAAGTCACCTGAAATGATAGGTAGCTTTTGAGTCTTATTAATTGAATAAATTAGCAATATAAAGCACCTGTAAATACAGGTTCTGACATAAACTAATCTGGTCACTAGAAGCGATCAACCATTTGCTACAGAACATTATCAAACTGAAAACAACAGATTATGTTTTCGGAATAATATAAATCACACCCAACAAAATATATTTTTCATACAAATTACAATCTGTACTATGACTATTTTTGTGTTGCCATATAGCACTTGATATTTTTTTAAAAGAAAACTCTATTCACATGCCATAATTGTGCTCGTCTTAATTACAAAACCCTGCAGCAAAAAAAGACATACCTTTGCTGCATTTTATGGTTTTCTATGTACAGGCAATAACTTTAACACATCATTAGCTAATGGTAAGTACAAGCTCTATGTGAAACTAGATATCTTAATTTTGCAGTAAAACTTCTTCTTTGCAATGAAAAATAGCCACGAAAAGGTACTGAGGTTTGTTTATTTGCTGGAAGAGTCCCCAATGGGCAGTAAGGGGAGCATAATTTAGAGTATATCAGCAGAAAAGTACATATTTGTTGATAACTGTAAAACCACCTGCTAAATATAATAGTACTTAGCGCTGCTAAATATTTCAAAGTAAGTATCAATAAGCTCCAGCGCAATAAGTACTATAAGTCATTATAAAATATAATCCAAAGCATTTCATAACTCTTTCCAGCACAGAAGCCAATTGGCCTGCTGTTCTCATTGTGTGCTCCCCAGAGTGGTCTGCGGTGCACTGAAAGTGTACATCATTTACCAAGCCTATCGTCCACAGTGGGCTTCTTATTCCTACTTTACCGAATGCATTGCTATTCCATTTTTCCTTTTATTGCTATGCACCAGCACATGGAGCTTGGTTATTTTCCTAGAGAAAACATACACAATGCCAAAATATCTCTGGGGATTTCCCCAAATCACAGTTCTTAAATTTCTACTAAATTTAATCATGTAATATGGTTTTTATCCAAACAGGCATATGGAGCAGTGTGTGAATAAGCCCTTTAGGGTCAAAATATAAGAAGATTTGACTTGATACTGCATGGCTTTACAATAATCCTATTGCTGGTAATGATTCCCTAACCTGAGAAGGTAATTATTGTATGGACTGAAAACCCAATCAGAGGTGTGTATGTGATCGTCTTCTGATAACACAAACTGGCTCCAAAATTACAGGGAATTCACATTATTTTTACATGTTCGTAATCATATATTCATGTAATTAAAACAAGGCAGAGCCAGAAGAGGACTTATAGTGGGTTTGCTTGGGATTTTAAGATTGAAGCCCTATCCTTATGATAGGTCATCAATGTCTGATAGGTGGGGGTGAGACACCCAGCGCTTCTGTCAATTAACTAGTACCGTGGTATTGGCTGCTACTTCTCAGTTGCAAAGCTGCATAGCTCAGTTAACGCAATAGTGGCCACGGCTGGGTACTGCACATGCACCCCCTGTTGATTCGAATAGGGGGCGGATATACAGTACCCAGCTGCAGCCACTATACAGTTGATGGAGCTGTGCTGTGTAGCTCGGCAATTGAGCAGTTCCAGACGCCATCGGAAACAGCTGATTGGTGGGGGTGACAGGTGTCGTAGATGTCTCAGATATTCATGACCTAAGAATAGGCCATCAATGTTAATATCCTGGACAACACCTTTAAAGACTCTATACTTGTTAACAGCAAGCTAAAAAGCATTGCTCAATGCCAATCAGCAGCTTCAAAAGCATGTGTAATATTAGGGTTGTAAAAACAGAAAAAATAAACCAGTAATTCAAGTTCAATATTATCCCTGTACAAATGCCTACAAGGTCATATGCTGAATAAAAGTGAGCAGCTTACCACATGGTAGAAAAGGAAGAGAAGGGCCAAGAAGGTTTTTAGAATGCAACTACATTGAGAAAAGGGATGCAACTAGTGATGGGCGAGTATGTTCGGTTAACCCTTTCGCCGAGTATACTCGGCCGAGCACCAAGTATTTATAGCGTGCTCGGGCTTTAAGTTTTCCTCGCTCCGTGACCATGATTTGCGACTGTTTGACAGATTTAATACATGTGAGGAATGCTGGAAAAACAGGCATTCCTCACATGTATTAAATCTGTCAAACAGTCGCAAATCATGTTCACGGAGTGACGAAAACTTAAAGCCCGAGCACGCTATAAATACTTGGTGCTCGGCTGAGTATACTCGGCGAAAGGGTTAACTGAACATACTCGCTCATCACTAGATGCAACAAAATCTGAGAAATTCTTGCTGGAAAGTTCATAAAAATAGAGGACTTTTCACTTTTGTATTAAAAAAATTATTAGCTGTCTATATATATTTTTAACGTCTACAGATGATTGTGATAGTAATTATCACTGTGGTTTTCTAATGATTTGTAAAAAATGTTGGTCATCAGCAATCTTTTTTATAATTTTACCATAACTGTAAAAAAATAAAAGACATGGATCACCCATTCAAATATTATACATTGATCTACTGTGGCTAAACAAGATTTTTCAAACATGGACATGAGGTTCTTAGCTAACATTTTGGTCAAAATGTATAAACCCACTGCCAAGTCACGGTGACCTCTTTTTAAGTGGGCCCTTACTCTACGAAGAGCCACCCATGTGTCTACCACCTCAAAGATTTTTTTTAATCAGTTTATCAGTAAAAATAAATAATCCAGTTGATAACCCAGCTGGGGTGGGAAGAGGATGACCTTGATAGACATTTGTCCTTTTTAACCTATGTAACTACATATAACAAGCTATAAAGTCAGTCAATGAATGGCAAGCTTTATTCCAAATTTCCCTGCTATCTAACCAAATAGAGCAAGACATAATTAGCAAGTAACTGCTGTTGCCAACCCCTCTTCTGTTTCCAGGACATCAGTGTCCTTCTAGAACATATGCAGTAATTACACAAGTCTCTATGCATTAATTGGGATTACTTGGAAAAAGCCAAAGCCCTGGACACTGAAAAAGCCCACACGCTACCTTCCCTTTACTTTGCAGTATTAGGTTACCTAAATTTGCCATTCTGTTGTTTAGGCTTGTTAATTGGAAAATTTGTCTTGTTAGCTTCATTTAACCTAAATGTCAAGTTTCCATATTGGATTAGCGTCTGAGATTCTGGTTTGAAGTTATTTTATCTTATTTTATTCAGTAATAGTAGAAACAATTCTGTTCATATAATAAAATAACATCCATGCCTTTTACCTACACAAAATACATAATTAAAGAATCATCGTATACCCTGTCCTTAAGTACTGTAAACATAGGCAGAGAACGAGACCGAAAAAATACAAAGTATGTTCCCAATTACTGTGTGAGGATAAAACATAGTTCGTTTTTTTAGAAATGAAGGACGTTATTTTCTTTCTGGTTCTTTTATTTTTAACAAAAAAAAGCAACAACAATGTATTTAGATTTCTGCATTTGCCAATAAACTGGACTCATTTTCAAAATGGTAAGAAAAAAAAATATTACAGACCTTCATTGACACTTCCCCCTGGTACGAATGTACATAGGCTTATGCTGGATGAGAGGGTATGAGCCGGCATGACTTTTCATGCCTCATCTTACTCGCTCTCCCTCTGTCAAGTACTATTTAGAGTTGCGCCTAAATTGTAAGAAACCACATAATGTGAGTGTGTCCATATATTTTTAGACCACCCTATATAGACTATTGCCTCCAATAACTAAGGGTGCTTTCACACTGCGCTTCTGCACCCAATCGTTGGTCCCGTCGGGGCTCACTTCCAACCCCTCCTTCCCCACAAAACGGGATTAGGGTGTATGCACTGACAGGGTCATAGACTATAATGGTGCCAAGAGAGCAAACCTGCGCTTTGTCATGCATAATTTTCGGCCGTGTACGGCTATTGGAGGTGGATACTAAGATGTAGTATACTGTATCTGTATGTCAGTCTCCAGTAAGCGTACACACATGATGCACAACAGAGCGCATGTTCACTCTGCTGCCACCATTATAGTCTATGGCCCCGTAGGCACATACACATGGAACCCGTTTTAGGGGGGTTCGGCCATAAGCCCTGATGGGACCAACGATCTTGTGCCAAAACGCAGTGTGAAAGTGACGCGCCCCCTGAGACATATTCCTTTTTGAGGGGAATACCCGGCACCGGATCAGATGGGGGGTTGTAGTCTCCGAGCGGCTGTGACCCGGTCCCGTGCCCAGGGCGTCAAGCTCAGTGTTATGTGGCAGTCTTTACTGATGTTATTAAAGTTCGTTTTGTCGACTACGCCACCCGTTGTGATGCGGTCACTGTGGCCGCCGCTGCTGCTGGGTCCGCTGAGGCTGATGGTGGGTGCGCAGCTTGGTGGGATAACCCCCAACGGGAAGGGTATAGCCTCAGAGGGGACAGGCGCAGAGGATGGGGGTTGTGGTGGTGCGGTGCAGCCGGTAATGATGACAGACTCGGGTTGTGCAGTTAAGGGTCTTTACTTACTGCAGTTGTTATACGGGTCACTCTAGCTCCAAGTGACCACCCGAGCCGTGCTGCGACCACCAGGTCCTGGATCCGGCCAACCCCCAAACAAGTCCGGAGCGTGGCCCTGAGCTCTCTCTCTCTGTCCTCTCTTCAGCCGTCCCCACCAGTGATTCACCTAAATCCAGCTCCCTCGGGCCTTCTGTTGGGCAACCTTTGGCCTCAGGTTCCCTGACCCTCCGTGTGGTGTGCCTTCAGGGTGAATGTAGTGGGTGACCGTGACAGACACTGCCCACGGTCTCCGGTCTCTGGCTGGGGAATGTCTTTACCCCCACCAGCTTGGGTTCCGGTACCCTTCTGCTGACTCCTCACCCGGTGATCTGATTTGGGTTCTTGGGTCCCTTCTTTGTCCCCCTCTGGGTCTTTCTGTACTCCACTCTCTCACTCTTCAGGCTCAGGTCTGCTCTGCTCCCTTGCTGCAGGCTGACTTCCTCTCTGCAGAAGACTTGTTCTCTCCTTCTGACTCTCTGCATCTGACTTGTCCTCTGCGTCTGACCCTGATCTTTGATGGTGCCCACCTTATATACACCCTCTATGTGTGAGCTCAGGTGACCAGCACCCAATGAGCTCCTATCACTACCCAGACTGCTCCCCCTATCTGCCCCTACACTACATGGGATGTTCCTCCCCCCTCCCACTCCAGCCAGGAACAGGCTCGGTCGCACCTGCACATTTCTAAGTGGGAGTGCCGTCGGCCTGCTCCT
The DNA here is from genome assembly GCF_046119375.1 of Phyllobates terribilis. Lineage (NCBI taxonomy): Eukaryota > Metazoa > Chordata > Amphibia > Anura > Dendrobatidae > Phyllobates > Phyllobates terribilis. The sequence continues at coordinate 190,257,020 of NW_027362764.1, read as the reverse complement.
CTGGAATGGGATGTATGTAGTGCATGCAGTCTATCTGAGCTCAGTTCCACACTCCTTCCTTACCCGGGAGTGGAATATCACACCTCTGGGTTGAGGTGCAATACTCCTGTAGCAGCCGAATCCTCAGGGTGCTACATTCCCCCCTGGTAAATCACAGCACGTCCTCGGGCTGCAAAAGACAAAAAACACCAAAACATACAACATTTTTATAAACATGTAAAACATATTAAATATTATACGAAATACTATATAAATATATATATAAACTTTTTCAGGTAAACAACATTCTCGTCGTCTCTTTCTCTCTTCTGTTCCTCTGGTCACCGTGCAACTCGTGACCAGGTAGAGTGCGACAGTCTTTTGTAAAACAATTTCCCAAATAAAACCGGTAGGGGGCGCTTTAGCAAGCGCAACTATGTACAGGGAAATTTTGGCCGTTCTCAGTCCCCGGCCAGGTAAAGGGAAAGGGATGGCTGCTCACAGTCCTCAGCCTGGTATGGAAAGGGTTACAGGTAACAGTTCGCTGGTCCCAACGGGGACTATTTTAGCAGCAACAACAGTTCCAGTTTCAGTTTCAGTTCCGATTCACTGTGCCCCGACAGGCAACTATATACAGTCTCCTGCTCTGCCGCACTCAACGGCGTCTGCCTCCTGCTCTTATCTTACGGCTGGTGGTTTCTTCAGACCCGTCCGGGTCCTCTTGCTCCTCCTCCTCGCACCGCAACTCCTCCTCCGTCAAGCGATGCACGTGGAGGGCGTAAGGTCCCTTGGCACACTTGTGCCGGGTGAACGTTACCTCATCACCGACGTAGAGGTCACGGCCTTTGTGACCCTCTGGCAGGTGGGACTCGACGTCCCGTCGTGTAACGAAGACGTCACCCATGGTGTTCCGGTCCCTTATGAAGCCCCACCCATGCTGCGCATTAAACTTTATTACCGTCCCGATGGTACGGGGACGATCTGCTGCACGGGGGTCCCTTCTGGTCCGACTCTTTTGCTCCGCGCTGCGGGTCTGGGCCCATTGCTCTTTGGCCTGCCTCTCCTCCCGCTCTCTCTTGAACTCTGCCAGCTGTTGACGGCAACACTCTGTGCGCGCTGCTGCAGCTGCCCGAGTCTCTCCGGTGAACCCCATCAAATCTTCTCCCGTGGGGTCCCACACGAACTGGGCTTCCTCGAGTGGAGGCGAGACCCGAGTCACGGGCTTCGGAGCCGGGATTAGGGGCTCACACAGGGGACCTAGTTGCTTCTGCCGCTCCAGCTCAGGGTACCCTTCGGGCCAGATGAAGGGCCGCCCGTCCGGCCATGTGAGCTGGCCGAAGAGGTCCTCCCCCAGGTGTGGCACCCTAGGTATTACGGGCGCGGGCGCGGTGGTGGTGGCGCCCGGGTTGCCCAGGCCTTGCGGCCAGGCCTGGGGCACCTGGAAGGTGAAGGGCACCGTTAGGACGGCGGCGCCCTGGGTTACCTGGCCTTGCGACCAGGCCGGAGGCTCCGCGGAGGTAGATGGCTCTGCTTTGGATGCGGCGCCCGGAAATGCTAGGCCCTGTGACCAGGCCGGAGGCTCCTCTTCCGGCGCCACGCTCCGGGTCACGATGCGTGACGTCATCGGGGTCGCGACGGCGGCTTCCGGTCGGGGCCTAGTCGGTGGCGGTGTCATGGCGGTCTCGGGTACGGCCGGGGGACCTTCGGGCTCTGCGACGGGGAGCTGGGGCAGGTAAGCGGTCTTCCGGTATGGGGTATAGGCATCCCCCTTACCTGCTGCCATGCGTCTCGCTCCCTCTTCTGCGCCGTCTCCGGCCTTGGGTCCTCCCGCGTCATCCGCAGAGGTAGTCGGTGTCTTCTTCCAAGGGAGCGGGTTCCGTGGACAGGTTCCAGCTTGCTGGGCCATCTCCCGGCCCCACTCCGCCAGGATCTCCCTCTGCACTCGGGCCATCCTTCCCGCGAGGCCCTCCAGGGCACTCCGCGCGCACTCCCGATCTCGGGGAAGCTGCGCCAGGATCTCCGCTAAGCCTAGCGGGGTTGTTGACTCCAGCAGGCTCCTGACCATCGGGTCGGTGCTGCTCTGCTCTGCTTCCGGCAGGCTCCTGGCCATCGGGCCGGTGCTGCTCTGCTCTCCTCCTTCTTCCTCCAGCAGGCTCCTGGCCAGCGGGCCGGTGCTGCTCTGCTGCCGCTCCATTCCCGGGTCTACTCTTTCTCTCCTCGACTCCGGGTGAGCTTCTCCGCTACTCCTCATTAGACCTCTTGCCTCCGGGTGCGCTCGTTCTACACTGCCCCAGGCGACACCCATCTTCTCTCCTTTCTTTCGTCTCCTCCCACTTCGAGGGCGGTCCCGGGGCAACTCGGTGACTGTCAGCTCCAGGGGGAGTTCTTTCACGCTGACAGACACCTCCAGCATCACAGTCTCTGTTGGTGGGGGCGGTTTCCACTTTTGGCGCCATTTTCTGTCCCGGCCCACGATGGGAGGTGGCCTCTTGCTCTCCTTTGGCACGCCCATAATGGCGTCCGCTGCTCTTCCAAGGCGGGAAATCTGCGGTTTTGGCGGGAATCGCTTCCCAGTGGCGGGAAACTCGGCAGATGGCGGGAACAAGCTGGAAATGGCGGACAATCGGCGGGAAACGACTGGTGATGGAGTCCGATGGCGTGGACCCTCCGGAACCGGCAGGAGTCTTCTTTCTGAGGTAAACTTGCACTTTTCTTCAGGCACGCAGTACCCGGGTGTTGCGGGCACGTAATCCTGCCGACTACGCCAAAGTTGACGCGCCCCCTGAGACATATTCCTTTTTGAGGGGAATACCCGGCACCGGATCAGATGGGGGGTTGTAGTCTCCGAGCGGCTGTGACCCGGTCCCGTGCCCAGGGCGTCAAGCTCAGTGTTATGTGGCAGTCTTTACTGATGTTATTAAAGTTCGTTTTGTCGACTACGCCACCCGTTGTGATGCGGTCACTGTGGCCGCCGCTGCTGCTGGGTCCGCTGAGGCTGATGGTGGGTGCGCAGCTTGGTGGGATAACCCCCAACGGGAAGGGTATAGCCTCAGAGGGGACAGGCGCAGAGGATGGGGGTTGTGGTGGTGCGGTGCAGCCGGTAATGATGACAGACTCGGGTTGTGCAGTTAAGGGTCTTTACTTACTGCAGTTGTTATACGGGTCACTCTAGCTCCAAGTGACCACCCGAGCCGTGCTGCGACCACCAGGTCCTGGATCCGGCCAACCCCCAAACAAGTCCGGAGCGTGGCCCTGAGCTCTCTCTCTCTGTCCTCTCTTCAGCCGTCCCCACCAGTGATTCACCTAAATCCAGCTCCCTCGGGCCTTCTGTTGGGCAACCTTTGGCCTCAGGTTCCCTGACCCTCCGTGTGGTGTGCCTTCAGGGTGAATGTAGTGGGTGACCGTGACAGACACTGCCCACGGTCTCCGGTCTCTGGCTGGGGAATGTCTTTACCCCCACCAGCTTGGGTTCCGGTACCCTTCTGCTGACTCCTCACCCGGTGATCTGATTTGGGTTCTTGGGTCCCTTCTTTGTCCCCCTCTGGGTCTTTCTGTACTCCACTCTCTCACTCTTCAGGCTCAGGTCTGCTCTGCTCCCTTGCTGCAGGCTGACTTCCTCTCTGCAGAAGACTTGTTCTCTCCTTCTGACTCTCTGCATCTGACTTGTCCTCTGCGTCTGACCCTGATCTTTGATGGTGCCCACCTTATATACACCCTCTATGTGTGAGCTCAGGTGACCAGCACCCAATGAGCTCCTATCACTACCCAGACTGCTCCCCCTATCTGCCCCTACACTACATGGGATGTTCCTCCCCCCTCCCACTCCAGCCAGGAACAGGCTCGGTCGCACCTGCACATTTCTAAGTGGGAGTGCCGTCGGCCTGCTCCTCTGGAATGGGATGTATGTAGTGCATGCAGTCTATCTGAGCTCAGTTCCACACTCCTTCCTTACCCGGGAGTGGAATATCACACCTCTGGGTTGAGGTGCAATACTCCTGTAGCAGCCGAATCCTCAGGGTGCTACAAAAGCACCCTTAGACAAACCATTAGACTTCACTCAGAGGTCCCTTTTTCATGGATAAACACATATCCATTATAGTCTATTGGATTGGCAGGTTCATATTTCTGTTTTTTCATGGACTAAGTATCTGCAAAAATAAATTACAGACATGTCGATTTTTTGATCCAAGTCACTAATCAAAATTACCCATACAAGTCTACGAAAAATCACACACAGTAAACTGACGCCATCTGTGTGCACCGTGTTCTGTCCTTTTTAACACTTTAAACACAGGCTTGAATTTTTGAATGTTTGAATTTTTTAAAAAATTTTTGGGATGGGGGAGGAAGCTTTTACGTATCTTTACAATAGGTCCCTATGGTGAATGGATGCCACAGCATCATTCATACTGTGGCCATTGTCGGACCTCTTGTGCTATGCACCTGACATTATGCACAAATACACAATACCTAGACTAAAGCCCCCGTCTCACATAGCGAGATCGCTAGCGAGATCGCTGCTGTGTCATGACGCGCCCCTGGGCCTTCTGTGTCGTGCGGCATCGCGTGCACGGGGGCTTACCCGGAGCCGGATCTGTTGAGGGTTGTAGTCTCGTGGCGGTGATCCGGTCCGTGCCCAGGGAGTCAGACTAAGTGGCGCTGTATCAGCGGTAGATGTTGGATGACTACGCCACCCGTTGAATGCAGCTTTGGAGCTGCCGCTGCAGAGCAGACCGCTGAGGCCGGTGGAAGGATGGTGCAGCGGGGATGGTATAACCCCCAACGGGAGGGGTATGGCCTCAGGGCAGCCGACGTGGATGATGGGGGTAGCAGGAACCACTCGGAGACGGTACGGTGTAGTTCAGGGTCTTTACTGGTGACAAAGATAGACCCTCCCGGAGTACTGGCTAGCGATTGGGGCCTGGTCAGTCCTTGAGCAGATGGGATCTCCCCTGGCCAGGCGGAGTTGTAGGCCTCCCAAACTAACTGTACTCTTCTGGCTACCTTGCAAGAGGCGGGTATAAGTAGCCCACGTCCCTGAGTGTACCGTGTGGTGCTCACCCGTATGGCCGGTGACTCGGGGCCTTCTAGTAGCTTCCGCTCCACGACGGCGGTGCTGGTCCCATGCGTGTGACCGTGCCTTCGGGTTTCTTGGCCAGAGGACCTGAAATCCCCTGCCTGACGGATTCTGCTGCTGGGTAGGAGTTAGTCCCCACAGCCTCGGACTCCGGGTCCGGTAAGAAATCTTCTCAGTCAGGGCGAGCTCTGCAGCTGCCAGCCCCTGACTCCTTGTAACACTGCTCCCACAGAGCTCCTGTTGTTTCTTCCCATAGCTGCTTCTCTTCTCTGTCTCTACTTCTGGCATGGCCCAGCCGGAGCCACAGCTCCCTGTCAGCCCTCCTGGCTGAACTCTCCCTCTCCACTCTCTAACCCTGCCTCAGCCCCAGGTTTTTATAGGGGAAGTTCTTCCCCTCCCAGGACTGGGCAGGAGGTGTGGCATGCACAGGATCCCTGACCAAGAGACCTCCCACCTGCTCTCAGACATAACATTGCTGTTACTGTGGAAACCAGACCCCTGGGGTGCCACATGTCACGGTTTTGGTGACTCACCAGCGACCTCACCAGCGATGTCACTATGTGTGACACTTTGCAGCGATCAGGCCCCTGCTGTGAGGTCGCTGATCACTGCAAAGTGTCCTGGACCATTTTTTGGTCGTTGCCCTCCCGCTGGTCAGCACACATCGCTGTGTGTGCCCACCGGGAGCAGCGATCAGGCTGGTAGCCATGATAAACATCGGGTTACTAGGGGCACACGCGCACCTAGTAACCCGCTGTTTATCATGGTTACGAGCCTGCTAAAGTGAGCGGTAACCTCCCGCTCACCTAGCAGAGTGGTAACCATGATAAACAGCGGGTTACTAAGTGCGCGTGTGCCCCTAGTAACCCGATGTTTACCATAGTTACCAGCCTGCTCCTGCTTCAGCAGGCTCGTAACCAGGAGCAGGACATCGTGGAATGATTCTTTCCACGATGTCGCTGCTCCCCTGATCGTTGGTGAGCCTGCCTGTTTGACAGCTCACCAGCGACCACATAGCGACGCAGCAACGATCCCTGACAGGTCGTATTGTTGTCGGGATCGCTGTAGCGTCGCTAAGTGTGACAGGGCTTTAACTCAATGAGAATCAGCAAGGCAAAAATCATACCACATAATCCATAAATGTGGAAAATATCTGTGAAAGAGGTAATAGGACCTGACTTCCAACAAAGTAAGCTCACACTTTTTGGTTCACAATTCAGTTTGGTTCTCATACAATGTAAATTATATTATGAAGACAGACTTTGTGCATCATTTATTTTTGTGGCAAAATAAAACATATAAGCATAAAGCATATAAGACAAAATTTGCATTCTGTTCTTGCACTCGGTGTACTTCAGCATCAGTCACACCTGTAGTTTTTTTAAATCCTGCCTCCAAATTAAGTAACAACAAACACTTTACACATAGCTAACACACCAGTCCATGGTCCCATAAATGGTTTGTTTTTATCTCTCGCAAATTTGCATTAAAGGGGCATTTCTAGCTGCTTTTGGGGCACTCATGGGTGAAACTGAAGTAAGCCCAGTGAGTAGGAATTCAAATATTAGTCCATATGCCGACACTAAGTTTGTTTCAAAGGAATCAATCAGCAGGTTTTTGCTATGGAATCTGAGAGCAGCAAGATGTAGATGCAGAGAGCCTGATTCCAGCAATGAATCACTTACTCGATTGCTTACTGTAGTTTTGATAAAATTTGTTTTCTCTGCAGTTCTCTGAATGCTGATCTGTGTATAACTCCGACCACACCTCTCATTGGCAGTTTTCTGTGTACTCTGTGCATTGGCAGCAAGCTGCCAATCAGTGCTGTGGTTACATAGATTAGCTAGACTGCCTGGTATGTGAAAACCTAGTCACTTGCATTGATAATCTCCTGCTGATAAAATACTGATTGTATTGTAACTACAGCAAGCTCCTAAGCAAGTGACACATCTCTGGAATCAGGGACTCTGCCCCTACATTATGACCTAGTGACTCTTATGAGCAGTTTAGTTACTGATGTATGAAACGATGCTCCATAGGTGGCAGTACAGAATTGATGGAAGTCGTGGGAAAGCAATGGATTATGTTGGAGTTGCGGGAATTACTTTTTAATAATAAATTGGCGAATGAGGGAGTGCTTCTTGTTTTTATTTTTTTACCTCTCTATTTTTAGGTCTTTCAGGTTCCCATTTGTTGGCTACTTTGGATTCGGTGGACTACATTGGAATCCCTGGACTGGATGGCTTTTTTTTTCCATAAATTGGTGAAACTGGGATAGAGTCAGGAAGGGGGTGGGGGGATTAAAATAAAAAAAAATTGTGTGTGTGTTTTTTTCTTTTAATTTACTGGGTTAGTAATGGGGGAGTCCATTACTAACACCAGGGCTTGATACCAGCTGACATCAACCCCATAGACCATTACCCCGATTGCCACCGCATCAGGGCAATCGGGAAGAGCTGGGCCAAGCGCCAGAATTGACACATCTAATGTGAAGTGCCAATTCTGGGGCGGCTGTGGGCTTGTTTTTTAGGCTGCGACGGGCCCAATACCAGGGATCTTCCCAGCCTGATAATATCCGTACCTGTCTGCTTTACCTTAGCTGGTTATCAAAAATAGGAAGGACCCCAAGTCGTTTTTTTTAAATTATTTATTTAATAGGTTAAATAAGGCTAAACACCCTTTAGTGCCACATGAAAGGCACTAAAGTGTGCTAGATTTTTATATGTCGAGGGCTTGTGACCTTAAATATATACAGGATATCTATAAATTCTATCTCTCTATTCTGAAGGTTAGGGCTGTGAATTTACTGTACTTGGCTCATGAAATATTGGTCTCCTTTGACATGTGTGCGTAAAAATTGGGCAGCACATGCATGGTGGATGTGCCGTCTGATTTTTCTCTCGCACCCATTGACTTGAATTGGCGAGTTCGATCCAATTCATCGCATCCACAAACAGCATGCTGTGATTTTTTTTCTTAGTCCAATTAGAGCTGAGGAAAAAGTCGCAGATGAGCACGGACTTATTTAATAACATTGGTCAGAGTATAATGCGATGTTTTCTCGTATTGCACTCGTCTGATTTATACGCCAGTGTGAGCAAGGCCTAAGGATAATTAGGACATCCTGTCTAAGATTTCCTGCCACTGCGCTTCTTCAAAGGGGCCTATTATACCCTCTCATTTTGCTTTAGAACGTGATGAGTATTTTGTTAGTACTAGAGATCCAATAGGGCACAGTACAATACTAAGAACAAACCGCCAGAACAGTATGGAATGGCTATTCTGTGTATAATCATGTTCTTAGATAGGGAGGCAATTGGAGATAATTATAAAATTCAGAATGAGGCAACCCAAACTCAGTTTGCAGTTGAGAAAATTCCTTGAACAAGTCACCCACTGAAATACGAGTCTATAAATCCCCTTAGACTTCAACTTCTTGAACACCTGCAATCTATACTGGTTGAACCAACTTAGTCTCTGTTCACATCGCTAATTTTTCCCTTCACAATCAGCCATACAAAATCCACTACTATAATGTACTGTGATATTCTTATTTTATTTTGTTTTGGGTGGCTCACATTATAGGAAGCAAAGCAGTTTACACTTTCTTAAAAGAGGAATTTCAATGCATAATAGTCTGAAAGAGGCCAGGAAGATACTATTTTGGTGTCTGACTGATAATTCGAGGTCTAAGAATACATCAAATATAAAGGAAACGTGATAAGTGCCCAATTAGAAGAGTAACTCACGTTTAGGGCTCTTACACACATCAGTGTCTCCGGTACGAGTGGTGACAGTTTCCACACGTACCTGAGACACTGGCACTAGCAGACCCATTCAAATGAATGGGTCTGTGCACATATCAGTGTGTGTTCATGGAATGTGTGCCCCACACAGAGACAAGTCCGTTTTTTAGCGGATGCACGGTCCACAAAACGTACCACACGGATGACATCCATGTGTCATCCGTGTGACACGTACCGACGCCTGGGAATCAGCGCTACAGTTAGCTCTGTTCCCAAGCGCCGATGCTGAACACTGCCCTCATCATGATTCTCTGTCGGCACTGCAATCAGCACCAGCAGGGACAGTGACGAGGGCAGTGGCAGTCTTCTCCCGCAGTGGCAACCTGTAAAAATAAGAATAAAATAATAAAATCCATGTACTCACCTCTCCTAGGTGTCCCCTGCTGTAATCTATGCAAGCGCTGCTGCAGGGGAGCTGGTGAGAATGAGCCGCTCTGGAGCTGCGCTCAGTGAGTGACATGACACCGCTCCTGAGCTGCACAAGCGGCTCATTCTCCCCGACTCCTCGGCAGCAGCGGTCACATGGATTACAGCGGGGGACACCTAGGAGAGGTGAGTACATGGATTTTATTATTTTATTCTTATTTTTACAGATGAGGACACTGCGGGATCAGACTACCACTACCCTTATCACTGTCCCTGCTGGTGCTGACGACAGAGCCAGCAGGGAACCATGATGAGGGCAGTGTTCAGCATCGACGCTTGGTAACAGCGCTAACTGTAGCACTGATTCCCAGGCACCGGTCCATGTGATCCTGATGCGGCACACGGTTGCCACACGGGACATGGATATCTCCGGTACCGTGTTTTCTGGTACTGGATATATGCGGACGTGTGAAACCAGCCTTAGGGTAGGTTTACACGACTGTATACATTTTTTTTTACAGCAGCAGCTATTAATCATTTACAAGACCACTTAGAGTTTCCTATGTTACAGAACTGCAATGTGTCTGTAAAACTCAGATTCTTTGCTATGTCATCCAATTTTTTTCTCGCATCCATAGACTTGAGTGGGTGAGTCTTATCCAATTTCCAGAGGAAACTGGGTCCACGTTGCGATTTTTTTCACATGTAGATTCAGTCAATGAAAAAAGTTGTTCATCTGCACTGCCCACTGAATAACATTGGTCCGAGTGCTGTCCGTTTTTTTAACGGATAGTACTTGAACCGAAAGTTTTAATATAGGCAGTATAGGTACCGTCCCAATTTAGGGTCACCTTGCCGCTGGTGGGACGGCTTGTATACTTTTTTTGATCAAAAATAGTTCACTAAGTACCCTATATTTATTATGCAACTTTGCTTTACATTTATATATAATTATGGTAGGGTATGAGATATATTTTTGTCTTGCTTCTTTTTTGCTAGTGTGAACATGCCTCTGTTTCTTGTATGTCTGCCATCTTAGACCTCAGTTCACATTGTCTGGTTTTTTTACTTGTTTGCATTCTGTGCAATTTAAGGGTGTGGCATGCCCTTTGTTGAGCTGATTGGTATATATGTAGCTTACCACGGGCCTAGGTGGTCTGGAGTTGGGACCCGGTCCTATTTGTCTACCCTTTTATATGCATTATTTCAACTTTGATATACAGTAAGGTTTTTAATATAGGCAGTATAGGTACCGTCCCAATTTAGGGTCACCTTGCCGCTGGTGGGACGGCTTGTATACTTTTTTTGATCAAAAATAGTTCACTAAGTACCCTATATTTATTATGCAACTTTGCTTTACATTTATATATAATTATGGTAGGGTATGAGATATATTTTTGTCTTGCTTCTTTTTTGCTAGTGTGAACATGCCTCTGTTTCTTGTATGTCTGCCATCTTAGACCTCAGTTCACATTGTCTGATTTTTTTCACATGTAGATTCAGTCAATGAAAAAAGTTGTTCATCTGCACTGCCCACTGAATAACATTGGTCCGAGTGCTGTCCGTTTTTTTAACGGATAGTACTTGAACCGAAAACATGGTCATGTGCACGAGTCCTAAAGCTAAGTTTCAGCGATGAGTATTTGATGAGCTTTTTTAAGTTGCAGATTTTCTGCAGTATTTCTGCACCCACATTGAGGTTTATTGTGTTTTTTTCTAAGCAGATTTGTCAAAAAACCTGAAGGGTTTTCTAGACCCAGCAAAGTGAATGAGATCCCTGAAGTCTCATGCATGTTGCTTATTTTTTCCTTGCAGATTTGCAGCATATAACAGTGCATGTCAATCTGCAGCATGTCAATTCTTATAGCGTTTTTCCAGCAGATTTTACTCATACTAATGAATGGGAAAAATGCATCAAAAACATGTGTGGAAACCATGTAATAAAATGCATTAAAAAAGGTGTCAAATAGCATGTATTTTCTGCTGCATTTTTACTGCCAACACATCAGTAGTCTGAGTGCATTTTTTTACATGCATTTTTGTCGTGTTTTGGACGCTGTGGTTTTTGTTTCTTTTTGGTATGTTGTGCTTTAGATTTAGCTACTTTGTTTATGATATTTCTTGGTATTTCGCTTTGACAAAACTTTATTGACACAGTCATGTTTGGACAACATGTGTTTTTAGTGCGTTTCCTGAGCGGAAGTGCACTCAGACCACTTATGCGGTTTTTACCTGTGGATTTTCTGCATCTAATGCGATTCTTTGTGGAAAATACGCACATAAAACTCAGCGTACCCGCAGGAGAGAGTAACATGTTTTGAACTTACACACGCAATGCAGGTCAGTTTACAAGTAAAAACAAAGCACAGTGGGCAGGAGAATTCTGTAAATCCCATCCACTTTGCTGGAACTTAAGACGCTGCATTTCTTTTGGGCAGCGAAAATATGCAGCGTCAAAAAGTAAGCAAAGACTCATTGTTGGAGCTAAACCTTCTGCCACGTGCGCACACAGAGTATTTGATCAGTTTTTTACCTCAGTATTTGTAAGCCAAAACCAGGAGTGGGTGATAAATCCAGAAGTGGTGATGTGTTTCTATTATACTTTTCCTATGATTGTTCCACTCCTGAATTTGGCTTACAAATACTGAGGTAAAAATCTCACCAATTACTAAACCTGTGCACGTGGCCTAGAACATTATGTTTTAACACTTTATTTCTAATAGCTATAGAACGTAAAATGCAGATAAAAATAGGTTCCCTTGTTGGCTCTTCACATAATTGTCCGTACATAATTTGTACTCCATCTTAGTGGCCATTTTCCTTATGATGTAAATTCCAGCTTCATCTGCGCAATATAATGTGCTTATCTTATTTTAAGTACGTCTCTTCAGTGATATATTAGCTAATTAATGTCAATTGTTAACTCGTTAATTAGACATATACTTTCATGACTACCACAAATATTTTAACGATAACTGCGCTGACTTTTTTCTCAGACGCGCTACCTCCGATAAAACAAGACTAATGAACGCAGCGCACACTCGTGTTAATTAGAGCTTCACAGACAAGCCAGATAAGAATGGAAAAATCATTTTGGCTTCAGTTTTGGGTTAAAGGTCTGAGAAAGGAGTACTAAAATATTTCAGGTTGAATGAAATCCATGCGGGAATGGTTCATACTGGAGAAACAATCTCTGAAGTAATCCCACACTCTTGTTAATAGATATATAATTTCAGTAAAATTAATTTATAACTAAGTAATCTCTTCTTATGGAGTGTGATATATTGATTTGATTACATGTCTCATATAACTTACCACACCTTTCTCTTGTAGTAATGCAATTGAGACCACGTCATTAGTTTCAAACAGTTCTCCATACAGCTTTGTTAGTGACAGGGACATGATTAATCGACCATAAAATGTCTTAAAACCTGCGCTATGCTGGGCAATCTGTAGAATACGATATCATTTACATTACTTGGCATCAGTCTCTGCTACAAAAGATGGGGTTTTGCAAATTTGTAAGGAAATTGAGCGCTTTAGGAACTTATGGGCATATTTGCACAACATGAAGAGTGCCCCAAGGTTGGAAAGAAGGGATGAGTGACAGCACACCATAGTTCCAGTCTGTATCACCTGTCATACAGCCACAGTCACCTGTATACTCCCCGGTAATTCCTGGTGGCAACACCGGATATTTCGGCCTCTGATGACATACCTTATACCTTTATCTCTAGCATTAACCGTTTAGTGCCTGGATATCCTATACCATTCTCTGAGGGTTCTTCACTTACATGAGTTAGAAATCTACCACTTAGTTGATCTGAAGCCCCTGATGAAAACCCTGGTGGGGTTGAAACGTTGGGCAATTGGGCAATCATTTATTGAAGAATCTTAATCATTTATTGAAGAATCAATTAAAGGATCTCTCTGAAAGTTATATTATTGACTCTCGATATCATTTTTTGAGTGCCGGAACTTTATTATAGACTGTTAATCACGTTATGTTCCTGGCACCCACGTATAATAGTTGAGCCTGGCTTATACATATTTTTGAAAAGATTTTAGTAACCTGATGACAAATGCAAATTTTATTGCAATTTATAATTTTTACATTTCATTATTTTATGCTGAACACATTAGTGAACTTTTCAAGCCTTTTATTTTACTTTGATTCTAGTGAAACTACTTAGTAGCCATAACTACTAGGTCTCTGTTTGCTAAGGAAACGGACACGTCACCCTGACCATATGCTACTTCATATGTAAGGACCAGAGAAGGTACATGTTTGATTTTATAGCAGCAATATAATCTGAAACCTTGCAGCAGATGTTTTTGGAAAGAAACATTTAATCCAGAAAAAAAAACAAGAGTGGTAAATGTAAAAGTTGACATTGTGACAGGAATTATGTTACCAAGTAGAGAAGGATCTAAAGTTACACTTGTTGTAAGACTGCGCCAGCCACCTGCAGACGTGCTAATGGCAGAACAATGGTGGCATTGTCTTCAAGCAGAGGTTGGTTCTTACACAAACAATAAATGGGTTTAAAACAAACTACAACATGCCATGTAAAACTCCATTTTTAAACCTGATCAGAATTAACCTAAACATAAGCAATGTCCTATGCCAAAAGTCCAATATATCAAGTTCAGAATTAAGTTTTTCCAGTGATAGAGTGGAAAAGATACATCATAGATTTCAGGGTTTTACACTTACATCATGCTTAGAAAATAACAGTGGAGATTTGCAAAAAATAAACAGAATTAAGTATTCAGAAACCAAAAGATTGACTATATTAGATAACACTTGTGAGGCAGTGACAGGGATCGTATATGAGGGACGTTATATATCTCCAGAATGTGTACAGAGACCTATTAAATCCATTGGAGTGCATTGCAGTCACAAACTCACCTGCGGCTGCAATGCAGGAATGAAGGTGAGCATTGACCTGGTCAGGCTACCGGGCTAAGGCAGATTAGTAAAACCCGGCAGGGCCTTCATTTCTTGGAGGAGGTCACAGGAAGGCAGTGGGGCGGCCTCCTCCCTTCAACCCGGGCTCTTGCCACAGGTCCTTTAAATCCCTGCACTAAGGATTAGTGGTGTTCTATGTTGGAACCTGCTAGGAACATAGCAGGAAAGCTCAGCAGGATTGAGTGTGGCTGAACCCACACCTGGGAAGGCTCTGCACCTGTCAGGCTCCGAGGGCCCGGTGCGGCCGTTGCCCACGGCAACAGTTATTTATGGACTTATGTTAACCCGGCTGTAAACAGGAGGACCTTTCTGTTACCCGTGAGTTGCTGAATAAAGCTGTTTATGTTGGACTTGCTTGGGTCACAGCCTCAGTTACTGCACGGTGTGAACACCGCCGCCTTACACACTCCAGCTGAAGCATTTGCGAAACAATTGCTTCAGGTTTGTCCTGGGGTGGGTGGACATATGTATCTCTTTGATCAGTGGTGTAACTAGAGTCCTATGGCCCTAGTAAAAATTATGACTGGAGTCCCCACCACCATGTTGATCAGATGTACGGGCCTCTGTAATAATGTACTCTGTCCTGGTCCCTATCCTGTAATAATGTTCCCAAACTGGCAGTAGTCTCCCAGTCCTCTAATTATGTTCCCCCTCTGTAATAATGCATTGCCCCCAATCCTGTAATAATGCGCCCCATTTTGGCACCTATCCTGTAATAATGTCCCCATTCTGTAATAATGTAGTCTGTCCTGGTCCCTATCCTGTAATAATGTTCCCAAACCGGTAGTAGTCTCCCAGTCCTCTAATTATGTCCCCCATTCTGTAATAATGCATTGCCCCAAATCCTGTAATAATGTGCCCCGTTCTGGCACCTATCCTGTAATAATGTCCCCATCTTGCAATAATGGCCTCTGTCCTGGGCCCCTTCCTGTAATAATGTTCTTCCTCCTGCCACTCTCCTCAAACACATTTTAACCACAAAAAAATAAATGATTATTTTTACCTGTCTGCGCTGCAGAGAGCAGCGTCCTTTTCCTCCTCCACGGCCGCTGCAGGGAGGCAGGCGACGCATTTGAGTGACATCATGCACTGTCTGTGACAGGCTCGCCGATGTCAGCTGCCGGCCAATGATTTGCCAGTGGCAACTATAGCTATAGTGGTGCAGAGAGATGGTGTATCTCTGCGCCGCACTACATTTCAGCTGAATATGAGTCCGAGAACACACATTCAGCTGAAAGCAGGGCCAGTGTCGGTGGATCCCTTGACTCCATGATCCCGGTTGCGGTCGCACCTTCTGCAACCGCGATCAGTACGCCTCTGTCTTTGATCATAGCTACTTAGCCCTATGATCTCTGGATATTTAATTCTTTATGGCATCTTGAGGTATCTATTTTTGATTATGTTTACACTAGGGATTTACCTTTATTATACGTTCCTTGATATTTGATTATCTATTATTATTGTAGGAGTCTACTTATTCACCTCTGACTTTGTTATATGATTTGAGCTCAATTCACCCATGTATTTTATTGCATTTAAAATTTTACATTATGTTTGAATAAAATGTAGTTTTTATACTTTTAACATCTTTGTTTTTTTGATTTGTATATTAGACAGCAGTTGGATAAACACTCGTTTAGCTGACAGGTTAACCTAGCCAACAGCAGGAATAGCTGTCAGGTAGCCAATATTGTGGATCTATCTGAATGCATAACTTAAAATGAGTATGTGACATTGACTATAAAATTTTATGAAAACTACATAGGGCCATCATATTAATCTAAAAGTGGTCATCATCATCACCATTTCTTTTTGAAGAATTCACTAGTTTAACTTTTTATATTAAAATTGAAAAAAAAAAAAGCAAAAGTTAGGGTATGTCCATATGGCGTCTTAAACACCTACATAACCGCTGAATTTTGCCAGGGGAAGACACTTCGAGACATGTCGCCTCTTTTGTCCTGAAGTGTCTTCTGGGGTCTTTTCTATAGTTTTTTTTTTGGAGTTTTCATCAGTGTTTTTTTTTTTGGACATTTTGATATACCTATATACCTACTGAACAGTTTCCAAACAGAAGCCACATGAAAAATGGTCAAGTCATCTCTGTAAGCAACTTCCTGGCTTTTGATGCTCAAAAAGACTGAATATTTTCCCAGCAAGTTATTTTGATATTGTAATGCATATGTTCATTCTTATTAATGCTTTTTTGTGCTTTTTCAGGTGGATTTTATGCCTGAAAAAGATGTCAAGAGCTCATACTTGTGCCAAATCTTGAACTGAAGACAGTTTTGTGCTATCATGTGCTTCCTGCACCATAGACTTGGAAAACAATGTAAAAACAATGCAAAATTTGCATCCCCTTTTCCAGTAGTTTGAAGCATAACTTAAAGAATAACTACACTTTTTGTTTCTTTTTCAGTGACTTATCAGTTGCTTCTCCCACTGTCTCCAGCAATGGTCATTCACTCTCAAAAACAGCTCAAATCTGCAGATCTGTTAAAAGTGAGGGATCAGACACAGCTGCTATCTTTAAAGGGAACCTGTCACCTCATTCATGCTGCCCAAACAATGGGCAGCATGAATCAGAGCCTGGCTCCACAACTGCCAGTGCTTCAGAGAGAAAATATTCTTTAAAGATCTAGCCGGTGACCATAGCCAAAGACGAGGCTAGTCTGGCGCAGTTCTGGCCGGCTCCTCCCAGCGTTGCTCTAAGTGATTGAAAGGTCTCTTGCTATGAAAAGACCTGTGAATCACCTGATCTTCTAACAATATTTTTTGGAAATGCCGGAGTCTTTCAGAGAAACATATACCTGACTGCAATCATGCTGCCAGGCTCTGATTCATGCTTCCTGTGGTTTGGACAGCAACAATCAAGTGAAAGGATTCCTTTAAAAGTTTAAAGAGCGGAGGGAAAAGAAAATAAAAGAGACAAAAGCAAAGTGATAGAAAGTGTACAAAGTGAAGCTGTGTCACCTTATTGTCACTAGAGCCTGAGGATGGGAAAACTTAAAAATGCAGGATTCAAGTCATGTGATGATCAAAACTAATGCTATGCCTCTTGTACACATTTATTTCTATTTCAAACATTTATGGCAGGTCGGATCCACAGGGATCCTGTGGAACCACATCCGGTGACTTGCATCTGCAACTGAGCCTTGCCATCAGGAACAAAATGGTGGCCGTCCATACGCACCTATGTTATTTCATACTATTGGAGTTCTGAAAATTGCCAAGCACGCCTCATGTGAATATGCAATAAATGTTCAAGTTGGAAATACACTTTTATAAACAAAATAATTAAAAAGGTATAATTGATAAAAATTCTTTCCCATTATCACAAGGATTTGCCCTCATTTGTTGACTGTAGGGCTCCAACTGTTGAGATGTTCACTGGATTGAAGGGGTCACTGCTCGTGGTTCCTTCATCCATCTTTCAAAATACTCCTTCCACAGTGTTGCCTCTGGTCACCTGCTGTGCAGGTAACTGCCGTGCCCGGCAAAGCTGGTGGCCTAGATCACCACGATAGAGGGAAAAACTCATCTCCAAGATCCTGTCCCAATATGTAGTAGGTGAAATAATAATATTAGCAAATACTTCCAAGTAGAAATGTAGCATAGTTTATCTGATTCACTATGTCTCTTTCCTCAAGTGCAGGTATTGCAGGACCTTGGGAATCCATGGTTACAACCAGTAGCAACTAGCTACCTGTCACTATATCAGTTGTTGTAACCATGGATACCTAAGGTCCTGCAATGCCTGCACACGACGAAAGAGACATAATAAATCAGAAGAACTATACTTAATTTCTAATTTAAGGTATTTGCTAATTACACCTACTACATATTGGGATAGGACCTTGGAAATGGGAATACCCCTTTAAGGAGATTTTGCTGCCTCATTCATGTGATTAGAGGGGGCTCACTGATCTGATTACAGCTGATCTGAATACTATGGCATATCCTAGCTTGATTTGGAGCAACAATTTAAAGTCTGTCACCGATGCAGAACACTGCCTATGGATAGATGTTTGTAAAACTACAATGTTCCTAGTCAGATTGTAAAAGAAAAACAAATATACAAAATAAATATAATTTGTTCAAGTCTAATGTAAGTTTTTTCTTTTTCCTCTTTGTCCATAAGAGGAAACTTGCTTTACTAATCCACCACCTTTAAACCATAGCAAGCAATCTAATGTTCTAATCCTGATCTAATGTTTGGATCTTTCTTTCCTCCTAGTCAGGTCAGTGATTAATTATATATTGTCCAGCTGGTCGGGATTACTAACTATATACATGGTAGACAAATGACATGATATACAGAAAAAGCTGGAAAAAGTAGTCAAACCCTCCTGTGTGTGATCAACAGTAAAGACAAAAATCTGGAGAGTGCTTCTCCTTCATTCTGAAGTCCTGCTACAGTCACACCCGGCATGATGTAGTCATTACACTACAGGCAAGACTTGAACAATGAGATGTGCATGTTAAACGCGGATCATCATAAGACATGAAAAGCTCAGCTCTTTGCACAGTTACAGATCAGGACAATTTTGTCTCGCCCTCACTAGAACAACATTCTGTACCAACGCTAATGAAATCTTAACCGGTATTTTATTCTTTTGCTGCATCAACATGACATGTACTAGGCTGGCTGCCATGGCCGATTTTGTTTCATAGACATCACTTATCTACAAGTTTATAAACTTGCCCATGCAAGCATGACATTCGGTTACAAGTATTGCTTTATTTCAGCGGATGGGCTCTGTGGCTGCCTTTTTTTTTTCTGTACTGTGTATTTGAGGGTATAAATGCACTAAATTTACTACCATCCTCTTCCTGTAAATACCAGTTAATGTCTGCTATCAGCAGTGTTCATATATTTTTAAATTACTATGTGCAAGAATTCGGTAAGGGTTATTCATGCGTGAATGCAGAAGAATGGATTCCAGCAAATAGGGGCCCAAATACCGCATAAGAAGTTACCATTGAGTCTTACATTAAAGGGAAACTCTGACTAGGTTTATGCTGACCTGTCTGGGCTCCTCTGGGAGCCACAGCTGAAGAATATGTCGGACCCAGCAGCATGCACATGTAATGCAGAGGAACCCAGTGCTGCAGCAAATAATCAAAGATTTCAAGAAAAGCAATGCAATAAAAAAAAGTGACACAAGGCAGAAATCTCAGGCTTTCTGTTACTACTTTACACTACTCTTCGAAAGGGCAGCAAAAATAAATGATGGGTTGTCATTGCACCTTGGAGCATGCTGAAGCTGTCGGTACTGATTTTAGCAAACTTATGAAGCCAAACCACAGGCTGGGTTGGATAGGAGGCCATAATTAAAGCTACAGACTGCAGTATTGAAGTATACAGAACAAGCGACCAGATGATAGCAGGTTCACGTTCCCCAAGGGGCTAAAAAATAAGACTGAATAGAATTTTTTCCAAAACATGAATTAAAAAAAAAAAAATTCTAATTACCTACTCCTTACCACCAATAAAAAAACTAAAAAAAAAAATCTATATATATATATAGATAGATAGATAGATATTGACACATCTGTAAAAGTCTGATCTATAAAAATATAAAAAATATACAGTGGTGGCCAAAAGTATTGGCACCCCTGCAATTCTGTCAGATAATACTCAGTTTCTTCCTGAAAATGATTGCAATCACAAATTCTTTGGTATTATTATCTTCATTTAATTTGTCTTCAATGAAAAAACACAAAAAGAATTGTCCTAAAGCCAAATTGGATATAATTCCACACCAAACCTAAAAAAGGGGGTGGACAAAAGTATTGGCACTGTTTGAAAAATCATGTGATGCTTCTCTAATTCGTGTAATTAACAGCACCTGTAACTTACCTGTGGCACCTAACAGGTGTTGGCAATAACTAAATCACACTTGCAGCCAGTTAACATGGATTAAAGTTGACTCAACCTCTGTCCTGTGTCCTTGTGTGTACCACATTGAGCATGGAGAAAAGAAAGAAGACCAAAGAACTGTCTGAGGACTTGAGAAACCAAATTGTGAGGAAGCATGAGCAATCTCAAGGCTACAAGTCCATCTCCAAAGACCTGAATGTTCCTGTGTCTTCCGTGCGCAGTGTCATCAAGAAGTTTAAAGCCCATGGCACTGTGGCTAACCTCCCTAGATGTGGACGGAAAAGAAAAATTGACGAGAGATTTCAAAACAAGATTGTGCGGATAGTGGATAAAGAACCTCGACTAACATCCAAACAAGTTCAAGCTGCCCTGCAGTCCGAGGGTACAACAGTGTCAACCCGTACTATCCGTCGGCATCTGAATGAAAAGGGACTGTATGGTAGGATACCCAGGAAGACCCCACTTCTTACCCCGAGACATAAAAAAGCCAGGCTGGAGTTTGCCAAAACTTACCTGAGAAAGTCTAAAACGTTTTGGAAGAATGTTCTCTACTCAGATGAGACAAAAGTAGAGCTTTTTGGGAAAAAGCATCAACATAGAGTGTACAGGAAAAAAAAAGAGGCATTCAAATAAAAGAACATGGTCCCTACAGTCAAACATGGCGGAGGTTCCCTGATGTTTTGGGGTTGCTTTGCTGCCTCTGGCACTGGACTGCTTGACCGTGTGCATGGCATTATGAAGTCTGAAGACTACCAACAAATTTTGCAGCATAATGTAGGGCCCAGTGTGAGAAAACTGGGTCTCCCTCAGAGGTCATGGGTCTTCCAGCAGGACAATGACCCAAAACACACTTCCAAAAGCACTATAAAATGGTTTGAGAGAAAGCACTGGAGACTTCTAAGGTGGCCAGCAATGAGTCCAGACCTGAATCCCATAGAACACCTGTGGAGAGATCTCAAAATGGCAGTTTGGAGAAGGCACCCTTCAAATATCAGGGACCTGGAGCAGTTTGCCAAAGAAGAATGGTCTACAATTCCAGCAGAGCATTGTAAAAAACTCATTGATGGTTACCGGAAGCGGTTGTTCGCAGTTATTTTGGCTAAAGGTTGTGCAACCAAGTATTAGGCTGAGGGTGCCAATACTTTTGTCCGGCCCTTTTTTGGAGTTTTGTGTGAAATGATCAATGATTTGATTTTTGCTTCATTCTCTTTTGTGTTTTTTCCTTGCAAGCAAATTAAATGAAAAGAATAAGACCAAAGAATTTGTGATTGCAATCATTTTCAGGAAGAAACTGAGTATTATCTGACAGAATTGCAGGGGTGCCAATACTTTTGGCCACCACTGTAAACCTGTATCTGTAAAAAAAATTCAAATGTCAGAATTCAGATTTTTCAGTTGCCGCAACTGCACGAAAAAATGCATTAAGCAGCAGTCAAAGAAAATAAAAATGTCAGCTCATCACACAATTTCCTAAGAGGGGCAAGTGTTGTATCACAGTGAGTTTTCTCATGCAAGGAGTGTTTTTTATTGGAGAATAATTATAATCACGGGGAATAAAACTCTATTACCTGACGGAGTCATAAAAGGTCAATGGAAGCTGTTAGGATCCGATACAGTACTGATCATGACGCATCAATCGTGGAGAAACAGAAGCCATGACACCAGCGTGAAAAAAAGAGTAGGTGCTGACGACGTAAACAGATACATGGCACGTCTATGAAATAATGTAAGGCATTACAATATATTTTTAGAAGGCAGGCATCTGTACAGTGAAAATGAGATGAGCACTAATACTAGAAACCACGAATGTGAGCTTTAGCTTTAATATTTTATCCGTCATACGTCCCGAAGGGTAAAAAAACTCTGGCGTTGAAGCATTGCCCCTCATCTTGTTATCTTAATGGGTAACATATCAAGTGTCATTCTTTCTCTGCTGCATTCGATGTCCTCATTTACAGATTGCAAGTAGAAAAAAACTGAAAGTTGTGGCCATAAATTATTCATAATCTATTGTATTAGTGTGTGTTCTGTGAACATTCGCCACTGGCAAAGAGGGCCAGATTATTTTTCACTTTTAATTGTGTGGATATCTTATCCACTTTGTGGAAAATGAAGAGTGATACCTGAAACCGTAGGTGCTGGGAGAGGAATAAAGCCGCTCCTTGTGCCTTTTATTTAAAGCCAGAGCAACTATTTCGAAGATGTAACTTTAACGCAGGGGATGACGGGAAGATCTGCTTGCTATTTACCTAAGTAGGGCTTGTCTATTTGTGTGTAGAACACATGAGAGGTTAATACGGGGCTCGAGCTGCTCTGACGGGACTTGAGGTGACACAGAGGTTTGTAGAATTCCACCCGGCTACAATAGGTGTCATTGTGTGGACACAGCGGCTCAGAACAGCAGGCATTTTACTCAACTCTCAATGTAATACAAAGCTATAAAAATCCTCTATGGTAGCTGTGCTAACACCAGCGAGATAACATGTTTAATGAGTCGAAATAATGTGTAATATTTCCCACTGTGTCGGACAGCTATGCACACAATGTATGATATTTTACAGCCATCATTGATACTTTCCCTTGTTTATTACGTATATACTTATGACATGGTGCCGCGCTCACAAGACCACCAGCAACCAGACAATATCACCAGATAAAGAAATGGACATCATAAATGAAAGCGGTGGCCGATAAAGTGGAAATGTAATACAAAGTGGCTGTAGATGGGTTCCCAAGAGGTTGACCCACCTACAATGATGTCCATGTGGATGATGGGACAAAATAGGTTATTTTCAACCCTAACGGTGTAGCAATGGCTTCTCGGAGTCCTGAAACTCCAACATGTCTTTTCGGGTGTGAGTTCCGAAAATATTGAACAATTGGTCCAGTCTCTGCTAATCCAGGGTTAGATCTCAAACAACACAGGCATTGAGGCCTTCAAATAAAACCAACAGCATACAGAACATGGCCCCAGAGAAATCTGTGTGCGCATAAAGCTGTAACTACAGTGGGTGCAAGGGTTGCAGTCAGACATGGACCCTAGGGGAACCCAACAGGTCCCTTTGGACTATACGAGAAGACCGATACTATTAAAGTCCTGTGATAGTTGGAGACCATGTTATAAATTTTGCATTGGGATCTATTAGCTTTACGTTACTCCCCTGTGTGCACCCTATAACGGATCTGTAGAAGTTCAGGAGAAGCCACAATATGGTGTAGTATATAGAGCCAAAACATCACAGGAGCTAAAATATTTGTGAAATAGATTGATTAAAATCTCTACAACAGCAATCATATTTTTTTTTTCTTCGAAGGAAAGCTATCATCAGAAAATTACTTATTGTTTAAAACAGGGTATTTTTAAAAAATGATGGCTTTTTTTTTTTGTTAATATCACAATTTTTTTTAAAAGTAAAAATAATAAAAAATAATAGTAGTCTTGGAATTTTCACACTGGCTACTGGGGCATTTTTAGACTTTAGGGGGACTTTTCAGTAAGGCTTCTTATAATCATAGACAGGATTACAATGACAGGTAACATTTAAACACACAACTTATAGCACAGGATCTACCATTCACAATAGGCGATGTTACAGCTGATATTAGGATCCTCGATTCCCTGATATCCATCCCTACCTAACCACAGAGTTTGACCCCCTAAAAAGTACGACAATGGCGCCCCTGCTCAACGAAGATTGTGCCCTAAACAGTCCCTATTAATAGACATCAAAAGGAACTAAATAGTAGCACCCCAATAGGAAATAGATAACAATTGTTAATATAACAACATGCTTCCAGTTAGGTAATTTCCTGTCCTCTGGGTTTTAACTTGAGCGTCATTAGCAAGGTACATCTAAATTAATCATTGCATCCACATAATGAATTTGAAATTGGTCTTTCATCCATACTTGCCCTATTGATGGGTCTACAGATTTGTTCCCCTGATGAACCTCAATACACTGCAGGAGAAACTCGTCAGGAAGGCTAGAATAGTTAGGGATGGATCTACTGTAATCCTAGATGATTATTTTGTGCAGTATTTGTTGTTTTATTATCAATTGTTCTCTATTTCCTATAACGGCCCTCCAATTATTATAATGGTCCCCACACAGCCCCCCCATATAGTACAATGGGTCCCACATAGCCCTTCAAATATTATAATGGTCCCCACATTCTCTTTCATATAGTATATTGCACTGCCCATAGTCCTCCATGTAGTACAATGCACTCCCCATAGTCCTCCATATAGTATAATACACTCTCCATAGTGCTCCATATAGTATAATATGCTCCCCATAGTCCTCCATATAGTATAATGCACTCCCCATAGTCCTCCATATAGTATAATGCACCCCCATAGTCCTCCAAAAGCTGCAAGTTCTTATCCACGGTTCAGGACAATTACCTCTCTCAGCTGGTAGATGAACCAACCAGGGGAGGTATTCTGCTGGATCTGGTGCTGTCAAATAGACCAGATATAATCTCAGATCTACAGGTCCGGGAGCATTTGGGAAACAGTGACCATAATATGATAAGTTTCAATGTAATATTCAATAAAACATTTCAAAAAATGGAAAAACCTGGAACTTTAGGAAAGCTGATTTCAAGAAATTAAGGTAAGAGCTTAATTGTGTAGACTGGGACCATGTCATGGTAACTGGGGATACCGAACGTAAATGGGGCATGTTTAAGGAAATACTACTAGAATCCTGTAGAAAATTTATACAGAATTTTTAGTTTCAATGTAGAATGTGATAGGGAAAAAAACTGCCACAATTTTTTTTAAACAATAGATTTAAAACAAAAGTCTGATTTAAACAATAGGCCATTTTCTAATGTCATATTCCTTTTAATCTTCCTTTCATTAAAGGGTTATTATTATTCATTAAAGAGTTATTCACAAAATCACAATGTGGTCTTATAATAATTTAAACATATATTTATTCAGTTGTGCAAATATAACCCATTTTTAAATTAAAACCTGTTTTGCACATATTACATTCTGCAAGGGTTAATGTCAAGGAAAAGAGTCTCATCTCATTACAGTACAGAGCTCATACCAGGAAGTAGCAGTGTGCCTAAGACAAGTGATAGACTTCAAGAAAAGGCTCTATATAGAGGGGATGAAATATAGTTAGACTGCAGAATGGGGTTCCTGTATATAGAATGCTGAAATTAGATATATATTTCAGGATGGGGCTGTATATAGGGGACTTAGAGGAGAGATATACTGTAGTATGGGGCTATGAATAGAGGGGCTGAGAGGGGTGAGATCTCCAGGTTCAAGCTTTGTTGAAAGGAAAATATACTGTAGGATGGGGCTCTGTATACAAGGGCGGATGTAAATTGAGCTGTGTTTATTGACTGCTGCAGAGATCAGTAATGTGAAACTGTAAATGTTGCTCTATTATTGCATATGACATAGGATTATCTTATGCCATATACATCATTTACAGTTTCCTGTCACTGATCTGTTAACAGCAGACAACATAAATAGTTCTACATTGCTGTTGTGGAGGAGTGCAGAAGAGTTGAATTCTGCTATAATCAGTCAGGAGCACACAGGAGAGGGGAGGAGGGGTCTGCAGCACTGAGGAGAAGCAAGTGTTGCTGGGAAATGGAGTTTTAGCAGATATAAAAGACTGTCCATTTTGCTGGATGCATAGAAAGGCAGACAGAAATTAAAAAGGCACAAAGGTACTAGAATGAAATGTTATGTTGGGCTTAGGCTGTTTATTATTAATAAGCATGCATTTAATGTTCTAAGTGAAAAATAATGTAATTCAGGGAACAACCCTTTAACCTTCATCCGGCTGAGTAGGTACAATTGTAACTATTCCGTTTTAAAATTGCAATAACTTTTTTTCGAAAAGCCGTAGAGGGCTGAAATTTCGTGACATCTCTGCAGTTTTGGTCCAGAATATATTGGCCAAATTTCAATAAAATATCTCCACCCCCTTCCGAGATAAGGGGTTGAGATATTTTTGCATCCATAACAAACTGCATAGGTACAAATGTACCCTCATATATTTTGAATGAAGATAATGCAAGGAAAAAAGAATAATATTTTTTTTAATGATAATGCTATTTTATTATTAGAAACAAGTAAAAAAAACTGTTCATTTACATTATAAAAGAAAATGTAAGAAACTTTTTTTATTGATTTTCTTCGCAAGTAATGCATGTTGTCTTTGCTACCGAGTTTTCATCGCAAATGGGTTTCACACAAACCACACAAGACTTTCTAGTCTTACGTTGTTTTCGCCTCAGGTCTCGGCAGACATAGCAACTACCAACAACAGGGGAGGGTCCACGACTACCATGAGGTATTTGAGGGCCAGCTGCTGCTTGCAATGCTACCAGAATGCATCGTCCAAGCACCATTTCTACTGCACCTCGAAGACAATGGTTTCTCATCATCATTCGGTTTGTACTACGATCTTCAATTGCAGGCATACACAGCTGATTTGCGAGATCTTTCAGGAACTTTCTTCGTTGATCCTTTGTCCTGAAGCTTGGATTGTGTTGTCTGTAGATGATGTAGGATGCTAACCCAGTGACGTCAATCATATTGTAGAAAAATGCCAGAGGCCAACGTAATGTTTGTCGTTTCACAGTGTACTCTCCCAACATTTTATCCATAACATCAACTCCGCCTTTTGTTTTGTTGCAGTATTTTATTATCTCTGGCTTGGCTGCTAGTGTCTCTTCAACTTCTCCCGTCATGTGCATAGATGATAGAAGCACGACTGATTTGTTCTTCTTTGGTACATATGAACAGACTGTTGCATCATGATTGTAGGCAAAATTTGTCGAGTTTACAGGCCTTTCTTTGGCAGGCTGCATGTTGCTAGGTAGGAACCTTTTGTTTTTTCTCACTGTACCAACTAGTGTCATGTTCCAGGAGTTCAATACCTTAGCTAGTTCCATGGTTGTAAAGAAGTTATCGGTGGTGACATTTCTTCCAGAGCCTTTATACGAGCTCACTAGGTCCAATACTGTTCGTTCACCAATGTTTACTTGTCGAGGACCATCAGTTGGTTTCCCAGTGTAGAGCTGACCTTGTAATGGGTAGGCGTTTGACGAGTCACAAGCCCAGAAAATCTTTATGCCATATTTAGCTGGTTTTGAAGGTATATACTGGGTAAATTTAGTATGGCCTCTAAATGGAAATAATTGCTCGTCGACGGTGATACAATTATATGGCTTGTAGGCTCTCTCCAGATTTCTGTTCAGCATTGTCCAGATGTCCCGTATTGGTGCAGCTTTATCTGTTTGCACACGTTCTGCAATTGTATTTTCGTTGTCAAATCTGATAAATCTGAGTATCATCTTGAAGCGGTCACGAGACATGGCTGCACGTATAAGAGGCAGAGCAGCAACATTCCACATTTCCTCCAGATTCTCTTTGTTGTCTCTGTGCACACCAGCAGCAATCAGTATGCCCAAAAATGCATGGAGTTCAGTTTCAGTAAATTGCTTGAATGTTTCTTGTGGTGGCCGTTCAGAAGAATCAGGAAAACATTGTACCAGTTCGTTGTTGTAAGCATCACAAACTCTCTTGGCCTTTCGATTCGTTTCTCGTAATATGATGTCACACATCTCGGGAGTCATGATTGACTTGAATAGCTCTTTCGCTGTATACAGGTTGCTGATTGCTGCAGGGCCACCTCTTTGTCGTAGGACATTACGAGATTTTGTTTGTGCATTTGGCAGTGGATCACTACACCATTGAGTTTTATCCTTAGCAGTCCAAATGTCGCCTGCACTTTGAGGCACAGACTCATCCTCAACACTTTCGTCTGAGTCGTATTCTTTTTCCTGCTCTATGACCATTTCTTGTTCAATGTATGAATCTTCTTCAGTAACATCCACTTGTGGTACATAGTTTTCATCATCAGATGCAACATATGGTTCTTCCTCATGCTCAGAATCAGATTCTTCTAGCATTCGAATTATTTCGTCAGACGTAAATCTGTAAATATGAAAAAATGAAAAATAAATAATTTTCCGAAATACTACACAATACTACATTATTGGCTTTTCACAAAATGATACTAACCTGCAAACACGTTTTCTTGGATTATGGCGGAAACTAGATCCAGCATCACTATCACTCATGATGACTTGGTAGATGAATTTTGGCTTCGTAATTTAGTTCAGTAACACGTGGCAAGTAGAATGAAACTCGATTCTAAAGTGCAGATAAAAAAGTAAATTATTTCTAGTGATAATTATTTATAAATGTCATTTATATATTATGTAAACCGTATACGGTTTCAGAATTTTCATTCCATCTTCGACTGTTTTTTCGACCAATAGGAAAATTGTAACAGAGCCACCATCTTTATTTTGTGCTGAATATAAGTAAAACATTGTAAAACAATATGTAGATACTAATTATTATCCATTTTTCGTATAAAAATCATACCTAAAGTGATAAGTTTCATACAAAATATATGTAAGCCAAGTCCAGGCTCAAAGACAATTTCTGACTGTTCTGTCCCCAAATAAGGCGAATGAAGGTATAACTGGCTGTTAGATGCTGTGAGACTTTCCTACCTTCGTATCCAAGAAATTGAAGACTTCACAAGCCTAGAAATGTGTGTGCTCACAGCAATGAGATGAACAGCAAAATGGCTACTGAGAGGAGGGAGGCAGGAAGAGAAGTAGAAGCCACTCCCAGTTTGAATCAACTTAATTGACAGCAACATAAGTGAGCAGTAACAACACTGGCCAATAGATATCAGCATAACATTTGTAGCTGAATGAACTTTAGTTTCTGAAACCAAGTAAAGGTGAAAGTCTTCCCACAGTGGAGGTATATATGAAGGTACAATTGTACCTCTGCAGCCTGTTAACGTTGTAAAATTATGCAGCCTGACGAAGGTTAATCTTATATAGAAGAAAATCAGTAGAATCACTAGAATTAAAATTAATTCTGCAAGGAGTTTTGACCTGATTGGCAGTATCTCAGCTTAACCTTTACGACGCCCTGTAGACGTACCTTGTAAGTCATGAGGGCTAGCATAATACAAAGCTTATTAATGGATCTTTCATGATTCTCATTACAATTGTATTGACGCTTTCGGGGCCTGTAAGATCAAGGGAGCAACACTGGGACTGAGAAATAAGGTTTTGCATCAATCACCAAGGAAAGGAAAATCTATGTCTTAAATACAAATAACAGAATGTACAATTAGTAAATCTATGTAACAGGCACTTTCCCTTTAAAATGTAACTAGATCCATTGCTTTATACACAAAAACAGCTCCAGAGAATGTCATTAATGTTTCATGCTATGTGGCAACTGTAAATTCAGAGTAGAGCATCGAGTGGTAAATCCTAGCCGGGATATTTATTGCAAAATTATGCCTCCTCCTTTAGTATTGTGTGGAGGTAATGTGCAGCTTTGTGCAATTCTTGCTGCACTTTCTAAACAGTCTACCCAGGAGCAGTTATAATTTATAATTAGATGTATAAGCTGAATAATTAAAGAGGTAGTCCAGAATTAGAAATGAAGGTCTGCGTCCCCTACCCGGGGGGAAACTGCCACACACTTTTCCATGGGCTCTTTCCAGTAGTGAAGCTCAATACCTGACACATCCCATAGATGTATAAGGAACACTACAGCTCATCATGAATTAGGAGAGCGGTGGCGTCACACCCTCACCCCGCCTCCACTCCACCTAATACACCAAAGGTTGGCAAATTTTTGCGACTTTTCAAAGCAGTTTATGCCAGAATTCTGATGAAATTGCTTTGATGAATCATCAATAGTATTTTAGTTTTATGTGAAAATAAGTACAATTATCTAGTGTATTAATTTTTTAAGTAAAATAAACAATCCTGAGTGTATACTAAAAGGAAAATGTGCAAAAATAAAAAATACATAATTATCCCAGAAAAAAAACTAAAAGGAAATATCACTATAAATAAAATCCTAAATAAATTACAACTACTTTATGTAACAACTGGAGATTTGAGTTTTCTTTTATACCAAAAATTTGTCACACTGTTTTGAAATAAAGCTCAAAATACTAGAGTTTCCTATTGCTACCCTTATCCCCTTCGCCAACAGGCCATTTTCCGTTTTTAGTTTTTCCTCCCCTTCATCCAAGAGCCATAACTTTTCTATTTTTCCGTCAATATATCTTGATTTTTGGGGGATGAGTTGTACTTTTGAATGGCACCATTGATTTTACTATATATGGTACTGAAAATTGCAAAAAAAGTGCAATTCCACAATTGTTTTTTTTTTTTTATTTACCATGTTCACTATGTGTTAAAACTCACCTGCCAATATGATTCCCCGGATCAGTACGAGTACGCAGATTCCAAATATGTATAATTTATTTTTTATATAAGTGGAGAAAAAAATTCTGAAATTTGTATGAAAAAAAGTCGCCATTCTCCGAGACCCGTAGCGTTGTCATTTTTCGGGATCTGGGGCTGGGTGAGGGCTTATTTTTTGCACCCTGAGCTGGTGTTTTTATTGATACCATTCTGGGGTATATATGATGCTTTGATTGTCTTTTATTGAATTTTATTGTAATGTTGCAGCGACCAAAAAAACTTGATTCTGGAGTTCCAATATTTTTTTCTTGTTACACCGTTTACTGATCTGATTAATTTACTTTATATTTTAATAGATCGGACATTTCTGAATGCAGCTATACCAAATATGTGTATTCAACGGGAACGGCGGTCAGGTATGCGATATGTTTACTACCGGGCAGAACCAATCCAGTGTGTCTAGTGTATGGAGTGAGGCTGGCTCCGTCTAGTGGGTGCGGCCGTCTAGTGGGCACAGGCTTGTCAATACAGAGTGACTGCAGACTTTTCATTTCAGACTGGACAACCCCTTTAACGGTGAAAATTTTCCTTTTAGTGCCAGAGAACACTTTAAAGGAGTATTCTCAGAATTTAAAGTTCTCCCTTGTCCATAGGATGCAAACAACTTTCTAAACACTTGGATTTTCCAGAGACCAGCGCTCTGGAGGCCAAGAATGCTTGTACCCCTATCCATTCATTGTCTGTGGTTTTGCCAGAGGAAGCCAATGACTGCGCAAGATGGGGCTTTTCAGAACCCCTTTTTTAGGATCCAAAGCTCCATTTTCAGGCTCACTTAGGATGCCAGTGGTCAGATCCCTAGTTACCAGTAAGTAATGTCGAATCTTACAGATACTGTATAACTTTCCATCCTGGGAATACCCCATTAACAGATCTTGTTTTAAAATGTAAAGATTTCTATAGCTAGTAAGGAAAATAAATCTGTTCAAATAAATATAGAAGAAAAATCTATATATTGTTTTAGAATAAAATATTGGACAAGAAGCAATGCCATGTAGCAACATCACAACTATATAGAATTAAATAATATATTAAACTTTGACTTGCTTATCTTAATGGTTATGAGATGTGGGAGGAAATAATTAGAGTCTTCAGTTTGCTTTTCATTCTCATCAACAGGAAATAAGTTGCACCCTGAGCCAGCACGCAAATGATAGAAAAAGATCTACTAAGCCAATACCATGCTGGATATAGACATACAATAGGCAGAATCATATGTGAAATTTGTGGCTTTCATTTCCACCCTGTCAAGGGAACTTTGTACTAGATGAATCAAGTAAAAGCTAAAATATCTTGGGCATAGGCAACCTTATTTGTTCTTCTGTTCCAGCTTCGGCTGAACTATTGACCCTTCTATAATCAGTCGCTGTACCTTGATAGGCAATCATCATTTTAGCCTTTGTAATGCCAAATTATCAGGCAACCAACCAGCCTTTAACCAGCTCTCCAGTCTTAAATTCAACATAATGCAGGGGAGGTGCAAATAATTAAAAATAAATAAATATCTCCTAGCTACAAATGGATTATTTATTGGAAGCATACTAACCTACACTAGAGGTTTTGTCCCCCCAAATCACCACCACTTCCCGACAGTCCCATGTCTCACTGTGCTGGTGCAAGAAGAACACACACACGCACAAGATCTAGGCTGAGCTTATGGTATTATTCCCTATATTCAGGGATATTCATCAAGCCCAATAAAACGGGATTTAGACAATATAACTGTGCTTGATTGGCAGCATCTCCACTTCCTTGACTGGAAATACCTAATTCATATATGGCATATAGAGGCCTTAAAGGGGTATCCTCAGGTTAGGAAGTTCTCCCCTATACACTGGATAAGGGATTACTTTCCAATCACTGGGAGCCGACTTCTGGGACTCCCACCAAACCCAAGGCTTTGAAGAGCTGCGTGTGACTGGGGTGGGGTCAATAATGATGCTCCATTCATTCTTAATAGGACCGCTAGAGACAGCTGAACACTGCGCTTGATTGGTCGTCGGCACTACCATGGAAGTGAGTATGTTCGAACCCCTCTTCATTCAGAAAGAACCCCAGCTCTCCGGTAT
This sequence comes from Phyllobates terribilis, assembly GCF_046119375.1. Taxonomy (NCBI): domain Eukaryota; kingdom Metazoa; phylum Chordata; class Amphibia; order Anura; family Dendrobatidae; genus Phyllobates; species Phyllobates terribilis. Next base: position 190,224,514 of record NW_027362764.1, on the reverse strand, counting down.
GGTGGGGGCCTCAGCGATCGGGGTCAAGCGATCACTGATAGGGGATAACATCCAAACTTGAGAATACCCCTTTAACCACTTTACCCCCGAAGGTGGTCTGCACGTTAATGAGCGGGCCAATTTTTACAATTCTGACCACTGTCACTTTATGAGGTAATTACTCTGGAACGCTTCAACGAATCCCGGTGATTCTGAGAATGTTTTTTCGTGACATATTGTACTTCAAGTTAGTGGAAAAATGTATTCGATATAACTTATAACTTTCATTTATTTGTGAAAAAATCAGAAATTTGGCGAAAATGTTGCAATTTTCAAAATTAGATTTTTTTTTGCCATTAAATTAGAGAGATATGTCACACAAAATACCGTCTATAAGACGCACTTTTTTTCCTTCAAAATTTTGGAGGAAAATGGGGGGTGCGTCTTATAGTCCGAATGTTGGGAGGGGTATATATATACTGCGTGGGGTGTGGGGGGAGCAGTTGCGGCGGAGGAGCAGGGCACAGGAGGCAGCAGCCGCCTGCTGCAGCCTACACTCTCCCCACTGCTAAAGAAAATGAATATTCAGTGCTCCCCACGCCTATAGGCGTGGGGAGCACTGAATATTCATGCTCCTTAATAGCGGCACACAGTGTATCCGCAGATTCTTGTTAAGAAGTTATAAAGGTTAAAAGTTGACCAGCAATTTCTCATTTTTCCAACAAAATTTACAAAACCATTTTTTTAGGGATGACATCACATTTGAAGTGACTTCGAGGGGCCTTTATAACAGAAAATACCCAAAAGTGACACTATTCTAAAAACTACACCCATCAAAGTCCTCAAAACCACATTCAAGAAGTTTATTAACCCTTCAGGTGCTTCACAGGAATTTTTGGAATGTGATAGAAAACAATGAACATTTACATTTTTTTCACAAAAATGTTACTTTAGACCGAAATTTTCTTATTTTCGCAAGGGTAACAGGAAAAAATGGACCACAAAATTTGTTCTGCAATTTCTCCTGAGCACACCGATATCCCATATGTGGGAGAAAACCACTGTTTGGGCACACGGCAGGGCAGGAGCGCCATTTGACTTTTTGAATGTACAGGGTGGGCCATTTATATGGATAAATGGGAATGGTTGGTGATGTGCAGCATCTGAAACAACAGATACTGGAAGCCTGTGCCAGCATTTCTTCTGCGGTGTTGCTATCAGTGTGTCCAGAGTCGGAGAAGAGGGTTGCATTGATAATCCAACACAATGGGCAGCACTTTGAACACATTTTATAAGTGTTCATAAACTTGTAAAAAAACTCATGAAAGAATAAAGTTATGTTAAAACCAAGCATACCATTGTTTTTCTTATGAAATTCTCAATAAGTTTGATTATTGACCCTCTTCCCATTGAAAAAAATAAAGTTGGACCCAAAATGGCCGACTTCAAAATGCCGCCATGGTCACCACCCATCTGGAAAAGTTTTCCCCCTCCCATATACTAATGTGCCAAAAACAGGAAGTTGATATCATCAACCATTCCCATTTAATTTAGGTGTATCCATATAAATGGCCCACCCTGTACAATTTGCTTGAATAATTAGTGGATGCCATGTCGCGTTTGGGGAGCCCCAGATGTGCCTAAATAGTGGAAACCCCCCATAAGTGACACCATTTTGGAAACTAGACCCCTTAGGGAACTTATCTAGATATGTAGTAAGCACTTTGAACCCCCAGGTGCCTCACAGAAGTTTATAACATTAAACTGTAAAAATAACATTTTCACATTTTTCCCACAAAAATGTTTTTCAGCCCCCAATTTTGTATTTTCATAAGAGTAACAGGAGAAATTGCACCATGAAATTTGTTGTGAAATTTCTCCTGAGTAAGCCGATACCCCATATGTGGGGGAAAACCACTGTTTGGGCGCACGGCAGCGTTCGGAAGGGAAGGAGCACTGTGTGACTTTTTAAACGCAAAATTGGCTGGAATCGAGAGCGGACGCCATGTTGCATTTGGAGAGCTCCTGATGTGCCTAAACAGTGGAAACCCCTCACAAGTGACCCCATTTTGGAAACTAGACGCCTCAAGGATTTTATCATGCAGTATAGTGAACATTTTGAACCCAGAGGTACGACACAGAATTTGATAACATTAGGTCATCATATTGAATAAGTTGTCATTAGTCTTGAGCGCAAGTGCTCGCTACTTGAGTCTGCATCAGGTACTCTGGTATGCACCAAGTATAGCGGGTGCTCGTGTGACATGCTCGAGTCCCTACCCCGCATGTTTCCCGGTTGCTAGGCACCCAAAAAAAAAACATGCGGGGATTGCCCGTGCATGGCAGGCAATCCCAGCATGTTTTTTTTGGGCTGTATAACAGCCACGAAACATATGGGGCGGAGACTTGAGCATGTCACTCAAGCACCTGTGATACTCGGTGAATACCCGAGCACCCGATGCAAACTCAAGAAGCAAGCACTTGCGCTCAACACTAGTCGTCATGTCATCATTTTTTTTCTTCTTTACTTTTGAAAAAATTCCAACCCCAACACAACCCTAACACTAACCCTAACCGTAACACTAACCCTAACCGTATCCCTAGCACAGCCCTAACCCTAGCACAGCCCTAACCCTAGCACAACCCTAACAATAGCACAACCCTAACCTTAGCACAACCCTAACCCTAGCACAACCGTAACCCTAGAGATTATTTTTTAAGCCGTTCCTCATGCGGTATAAGTGATTAGATGACTTTATTCTTCGGGTCGGTATGATTATAGCGATACCAGATTCATATCGGGTTTTTATGTTTGGCAGGTGTCACACACTAAAAGACGCTTTTTTTTGCAAAGACTAGTTTTTGCAATAATTTTTCCATATTTCGGCCGACAGTCATGTAAGGGCTTGTTTCTTGCAGGACAAGTTGACGTTTTTTTTGGTACCATTTTCGGGCAAATTAAATTTTTTTTGATCGCTTTCTATTCCGATTTTTGGGAAGCAGAATAAACAAAAACCAATATTTCAGGAATTGTTGTTTTTTTTAATGCCGTGCCGCGTGTGGTAAAATTGATATGGCAGCTTTATTCTTTGGGTCAGCACGTTTACAGCAATACTACATTTATATCTTTTTTATGTTTTAGCGCTTTTACACAATAAAAACTATGTTAGAGCAAAAATACTTTTTTTGCATCGCTTTATTCTGAGAGCTACAACTTTTTTAATTTTTTGGCTGAAGGAGCTGTATTGTGGCTTGATTTTTTGCGGGACAAGTTGACGTTTTCAGTGGTACCATTTTTATTTACATTCGTCTTTTTTATTGTGTTTTATTCCATTTTTTGTTTGGCGGCATGATGATAAAGCATAATTTTTTGCTTTATTTATTTATTTTTTATCATGTTCACTAAAGGGGTTAACTAGTGGGACAGTTTTATAGGTCAGGTTGTTCTGGACGCAGCAATACCAAATAAGTGTATTTTTATTGTTTTGTTTTTTTTTCATAATAATATTTATTTATGGGTGCAGTATATTTTTATTTTTTTGGATTATTATTTTTTAAATATTTTTAGAATTTTTTTTTCACTTTCTGGCACTTTTTTGCACTTTTACACTTTGCCCCACTATGGGACTTTCACTTTTTGCAGGCTGATCGCTTGTATAGCATAGGGATGCAGCAGCAGCATCTCTATGCTATGCAGCCTGTCAGCCCTGCAGACACAAGTTAGATAGATCATGCTCAGTGCAGACATCGGGTCACGATGGCAACGATTGGGACCCCATGCTCACAGTGCGGAGTCTCCGATCCAAGGTAAGAGGGGCGTTTTTACCTCTGCCTGCCCCGGAAATGCTGCGATCTATTTGATCGCAGCATTTCGGCGGTTAATGTGCCGGGAGCGGTGTGGGAGCACTCCTGGCACATAGTACAAGGTGTCAGTTGTCAAAATCAGTTGACACCTGGCGGCAATCGTGAATGCGGCGATCACCAATGCGTAATAATACGTACCTGGGCATTACGCTCCAGGGAGCAGGTACGTATTATTATGCCCTGCATCAGAATGGGGTTAAACTTCATTTTTAACTGAACAAGGCTTCTAAGGTCCTTTATAACCAGCTTCTCCACCATTACAGATCAACTTTCCTCTTTATTCTCCAAGTCACACCTCACCACCTGTGAACTTGACCCAATCCAGTCCCACCTTATCCCTAACCTTACCACAGTCTTCATCCCAACCCTAACCCACCTTTTCAACCTGTTACTAACAACTGGTGTCTTCCCCTCATGCTTTAAACATGCCTTGATCACACCCATCCTCAAAAAACACTCCCTCGACCCATCCTCTCTGACTAGCTATCACCCCATATCACTTCTCCCCTATGCCTCAAAACAACACGTCCATTTTGAACTGTCCTCCCACCTCTCCTCCTGCTCCCTCTTTGACCGCTTACAATCTGGCTTCCAACTGCACCATTCTATTGAAACTGCCCTGGCTAAAGTCACCAACGACCTAATAACCGCCAAATCCAAGCAACACTACTCTGTCCTTCTCCTCCTGGACCTTTCATCTGCATTCGACACAGTAAACCATTCCCTATTACTACAGACTCTCTCATCTCTTGGCATCAAAGACTTGGCTTTATCTTGGATCTCCTCATACCTAACAGACAGGATATTCGGTGTCTCCCACTCACACACTGTAAAGGACATATGGCAAGTCCATTTCGTCTGCTTGCTTCAAAATCATGTTATTCTACTCTTTGCATAACATACATTCTTTTCTTCTTCTGTGTAGCGCATACATTCTTTCCTTCTTTCCTCTTGATTCACATGCAACTTTCCCACACTAACCTTTTCTCCCAGGAACATTCTATGAGACACCCTGCTCCTGTTATCTAGCAAGTCTGAGCCGGGATGTACGACCTTGTAACTTTCCACCATGCACCGAACTAACCATAATATGACCATATGTGTATTTCCGTATTAATTGTACTAACATTGGTTCAAGCTTGTAGTATGGCTGTAGGTGATTGGACATTAATAAACTCAAAACAATATAAAATGCTAAGTAGAAATAAACGGGGTTAGAGATTCTTGAATCCCCCCTTACAGAGCTTTGCCTCCGTCTGGTTTTCTATTGGATTGCAATCAATCTTGTAACATAATAATTTGACAATCACTTGGTCAACCGTGAAGGGTCATTACTGCCCTCCCTCAACAGCTTGATGCCGTGACTCGGATCCCTAACGAGGGACGCCCCACCACGCCTGGACGTCCACAAAGAGAGACTTGCTTTCGACCTCCCCCACTGGAATTGGGACTGATCATCCCCCACAAAAGCCACGGTAAGTGCACGAGTTCTTTACTAGTGATACTGACCGTTTGGCGTGGTTTCCACGTGGTGTGTGGTTGTTTGCAGTATCTCCGGACGTCCTGGTTGGATATAGTCAGAGGTGAGACTATAGGGGTGTAATCCCATTAGGGGTCTGATATTGATAACTTTTAAAACAATACCACCTCGGATTGACAAGTGAATATTGTATGAATCTTCCTTAACTTCTGACAAAGATCGTTAGGAGACTGAACACTGTTAGGCTCAGTCGCGGCAGGTGATCGAAGATTGGGTAGGACACGCACACAGATATAACTATATCTAGTGTCCGGAGAGCTGCGGACGAGAGCTCTCCTCCTTTCATCTGAGCCGTAAGCGTGACTCCCCCGACGGGAGGGGTGAAGTCAGTGGAACAGCAACTGAGGCCGGCCAGACTCGTACTGTGCACAAATCAAGGATCTTTTGTCAGTTGAAAGGCAGCAGTGCAGTGATTAATCAATGTTTCCGTGGACAGAAAAAGAGCGTCTCTCCCGCAGGAGGGAGAGGATGTGATGACTATCATGGTCGGACGAGAGGGGAAAAGGTCATTTAAGAATACACCAAAAGTGTTTAAGGTGTTAAACTTTCCCGTGGAAGGGAGATTTCAGCGTACATTGTGGGATGAAGGCATCCGGCAGAAAAGGGGTAGATTAGTTGACTGTGGATTGTTGGAAGACGCTGAAAAGTTTAGGAAACTTGCACATGAGATTTGTGATGAAGGATATGTTGAAATAGAGGAGGAGATGAAGCCTGGTTATTTCAATTATCTTTATGTAAAGAAGGGAAAATTATCTAGCACAGTAACGAAGACTGGCTGTTTTGTGCTACAAAATGAAGCTGATGGGGACAAGATAGAGGAGGAACTAGGTTCCCCTTCCCGACTTATGTGTCCACAAACCGAATCTGAAGCCCCTAAAGAAGCATCCCATACCCCCACAAATGTAGCCGTACCCCAGCCCCTCAATCCGGAAACTGAGCAATTTTTACCTAAGGAGATTAAATACTCTGCACTTCCCACTCGTGGCCAGCCACCATCATATAACCCAGATGGCTGGCTTTGTAATGTATGTTGGGCCACTAATCCAGGATGGCGTGAGACGTGCTATAATTGTGGAGCACGCAGACCCGGTGCTGCAGCACCAGCCTTCCCATTACTTAACGCTGACGGTGGGTATTATAAACCATTGCCCCCATCTGCCCCCGCCATGGTCCACACTCCATTCGGGGAGACCCAGGGTTCTCCGAATTCTACCCTATTCACCCTCTCCCAAACTGGGGAAATAGACCATGGACACGAGTACCAGGAGTTGGCGTTTGTTTTACTGAATGGTCCTTCGGAATTTTCCACTATACTGAGAATAGGCATAGGGAGTATACCGCAACAGCAAGTTGGGATCATTGTAAATGCAGCAAATGCGAGACTACAGCATGGGGGGGGCTAGCTGCAGAGATATGTCGTATTGGGGGACCTGCAATACAAATTGCATCCAACGATTACATCCATGACCACGGTCTGTTAAGAGAAGGAGAGGTGATGGCTACAAGAGCCGGACAGCTATCATGTCAGTATGTTATACATGCGGTGGAACCAAGATATGATCCCCTGGATGTACCCAGGTCACAACACCTGCTTACAGAAACAATTCAGAACACCATAGCATGCGAATCACAGTTTCTAACCAAAATGATGCAGGAGACTACGGCCCAGTGGCCTGAGCTCCTTCCCATTGCACTATATCACATACGCATCACCCCCATAGGGAAACACAAACTGTCACCCTATGAGATACTATTTGGGTCACAACCAGCTATAGCTCGATTTACTCCACAACAATTATCAGAAGAAACAGATCATGTTGTGCAATATGTGATTCAGCTTGCCAAAGCCTTAACTAACACCCATGCGTTAGTATCATCTTCTATTCCAGATCCAGCTGATGCAGAAGGTTGTCATACCCTTAAGCCTGGAGATTATGTGTATGTGAAGAAGCATGTTCGGAAACACGAACTAGAACCATTGTATGACGGACCATACCAAGTGCTCCTGACAACCCCAACAGTAGTAAAACTTGAAGGGAAGTCAACATGGATCCACGCTTCACATTGCAAACGTCAACCATCCTGAGATGTTTTATGATAATATGTATGGTTAGATTAGTCAATACCTGGAATAGCCTACAACAGAATACTGACCCTTTTAATAATAAGTTCATTACTCACCACCAGATTTTGGTACAAGAATTGAGTCAATTAGAGAACAACCAGATCAGTGACTGTTGGATATGTACTCACTCACCAGTTTCAGCCACTAGTATGCCTTTTCTGGCGGACCCAGTCACTCTGGAAGAATTACTAAACTGGCCCAATTGTAGCGACAGCCTTGCTAATAACGCTACTAAGTTTAGTAAATTATGGAACACCACTGTAGGTATACTAGTAGTTGGGTGGGTGGATCTCCCCTGATTGCAAGGAAATCTTACTGCCACTAGTAAACACCTACAATTTCTTGCCCTTAATGGAAACAAGTGGGTGCCCAGAAACAAGTCTTCCTTGAGTAATTTAGGCTTCATACCAACTGAAGGTCTACAAATCAGTTTTAATGCTACCTCTAGTACGGCAGATGCTTTTAAACCGTCATTGTTGGAAAAATACATTCATAATCACTCATGGGTACATGCAAACCTGTTTATAAAAGGTACCAATGACACATGTTATAAAATATCTGGTAACATCCCTTGCAATGAATTTTCTGAATATAAGCCTAGTGATCCAACATGTGGCAATCCGGATGTTGGATATTGTAGCCCCCTGGGACAAATGCCTTCATGGTGTATGTTATCAAATAACACCGTTTTTATCGATTTGGTACATAAATTAGTATTACAGCACTCTGCTTTATGGGATCTGCCATCAGCCACATATTGGGTCTGTGGGAATAATGCGTACAAATGGCTCCCAGTCGGAGAAGGGGGGACTTGTACGTTGGCCTGGCTAACTCCAGCCACTTATCTTATTCCCCACAGTAAAGTAGATATGAGAGCCATCCCTCTTCATACCATCTATAAACGCGCTAAGGACAACACCCCACGCCCATCAGGAAGACCTCATTTAGTACAAATGAGTATACCCAATAAGATAGCCAGTACTGTCTTCCTCTACCCTATGGTAACACAAATGTGGGACAAATTAGTGATTACTTAGATGACCAGATTTGGAGTGTATTGGAAGTAATTAATACTACCGTTGCGGTGCAGAATCAACTTATTATAGTAGCTAATCAACATACTTTAGTGCTGGACTATTTGACAGCAGCTCAAGGAGGGATGTGTCAGGTTATAAACCCAGCCTGTTGTCACTATATTGACCCCAACTCTACCATACGGTTAAAGACTAAAATGGAAGACATTAGGAAACTCAGGGAAGAATATAACAAACATAATGAATGGACCAAAGACAGTTGGTGGTCTGATACATTCTCCTTTTTAAATCCTGCTAATTGGTTTAAAGTGATTGGTGGATGGATTGCTGGAATATTACAAGGAGTGTTGCATATTGCTGCTTGCATCTTGTTAATATATGTTTTACTAAAACTAGTCTTTTATTGTATCCCAATTTGCATGAGGAAAACCTGCCAATCATCAGAGAGGAAGGAGGACGCTGTCAACCAACATCCAGTGCTACTATACACGGACCTCCCAGATGTAACCAGCATTGAGGACCTGGACAACAAGGGAATGACGGCCTTCACTCGCTTGCCCCGATCAACCTCAAGTCTGAATATCAGAGCTTTATGATTATATCAATGGACAAGAGGGATTGACATGCCGTGAAAGCCTCAATTGGTAACAAGGGCACTAATTGAGTGAAGACCAATGTCCCTCAGGCTCAAAGCGTGACCCTGGGAAAGCACCTCTATTGTTGATAATAACATAATTTTTAGGGGGGAAATGTAAAGGACATATTGATATTCATGCTATGGCAACTCCATTTTGTCTGCTTGCT